>NW_015116044.1:22171-47852 GCF_001443285.1 Poecilia latipinna
TCTATAGCGCCAATAGACCTGTCACAATAACAAATTTTGCAGAGCGATTAATTGTCTAAAAAATTATTGTGATAAACGATAATATTGTTTCAAGACCTTTTGACACTGATTGAATGAAAATGACTAATAATGCATGTGATTTCCTGCCATAGATAGATACAGTTTATTTTCAAAAGAACACATAACACTGGAACTGATAAACTAAATAAACAAAACAACCAAAAACAAAAATAAAATGGATTCTCGGTCTCCATTAACAAAAAACGTACTTGAATAAAAAGTAAACAACATAAAGCCAAAGTGGAAATAAATACTGCATTCAACCAAAAGAGTGCAGATTATGAAGTCTGTATACTATATTGCACTTCAGTAATTACTAGATTTAAATAGAGAAGATGGGCACATCCTGACGCAATAGTTCACACTACACGATTTTTTTGCCCCTATTTTCTTAGTACGTTAGCCGATCCAAGATTGTTGCTGGTGATTTCTTAACTGATCACCCAGCAGTGTGGATCGTCGTGGCCGCTCCGATCTAAATCAAGGGTTTTCCCCGATTGGGAGCTGAACGCTGAATGTGACAGGTAGCCAATCAGAAAGCCGGATTCTCCTCCTGCTTTCTGAGGGGAAATTATGGAGGGGAATCCCAAACAGCTGAAACGGAGCGACACGAAGTCCAGCGGACATCGGAGATGATATGTGGAAACAACATTAATATTTATTCAACATTTCGTGCAAAGAATATAGAAATGACAAGGAGAGGAGTTGGAGCCAAATTGCTACCGCAGTTGATAAACCTGGTAATTTTTCAGCTGTTCTTCGTTAACGTGACATAAATAGGTTATAATGATTTTCATTCAGTCAGAACTTAACGCTGACTCTAGCCACATGCATAACAGGTAGATTCTAGTAAAGCATTGATTAATGCCTCGTTTTAAAATTAGTTAACTGGACTTGTAGCCATAATTTTGTGCCCATGTGGCTGGACACCACATGGCATGACGAACCCGTTTGAACCGATATACCGAGGATTTCTGTCGGCCAATGTGTCTCAGGTTTTGAAAATGGGCCGACAACTCATGTAGTGTGAGCTGGACATTACACTAAGGAAATAAGGAAGGGAGGGTCAGTGGAGAGCACCGGAGCTGAGTCTTTTTTCATTCAGTGTCATCAGGAGGAAGAAAAAAGGCAGGAAGAGACGATAAAGCCGATAATTAAAATGAGGTCGATATGTTTAATTTATCGTGCCATTAATTGATTTATCGTTTATTGCGACAGGCCTAAGCGCCAATTCACAACAAATGTTTCGAGACACTTCACACAAAATTATTTTAAATTCATTCATACACGCTGTTACAACTGATCCTAGTTATCAACAGTACAATATGTGCAGTTAATAATTCAAATTAGTTTACAACATTTTTAATCTAAGGAAACCCAGCAGATTGCTTCGAGTCACTGACATCATTCACTCCTGGACAAAGCAACAGGAAACAGTGGTTTGTGTTGTGTGGAAAAACTTCCCTTTCATAGGAAGAAACCTCCAGCAGCTGGAGGGTTAAACAGATACATCTTGTCAAAACTTTGCCAAAAGAGTAGAAATCAAGCAAATATTGTTGCTTCACCTCCTCCTCCTATGGAAGTCTGAGACATATCACATGAACCTGGATCTCCACCCTCCAGCGGGTCACACGGGTAAGCTTTGCTTTCATGTCTTTATTATTTAGTATAATTTATAAACAGGTGTAATCCACACATTATGCGAATGTGGCCTATATTTGTGTGGTTCAGGTTTTGTGTGACACACACATAATGTGTGTTGGTGATGTGGCTGTGCTCTTGTGGGTCAGGTGGTACAGTGATAGTATTGTGCGTTCCCTCTGATCCTACAGGCCGTAAGGGTTTGAGAAGACGGAGCAGAGACACAAAAGGAAACAAGATTGTGTCGGTGGTCATAGATATAGAGAAACTCGTAACAAAAACCCAATCCAGAGTGGAATCAGACTAAGGTTTATTTTTGTTAGAAACTGTGGAGTACTTACTTTTAACCCAGAAAAGGAATTAGATTAGTCACTCTTTAGCTTCTATTTTAGAAACTGTGGAGTACTCACTGTTTAGATGCAGAGACTCTTATTACTGCAACCCAGAAAAGGAATTAGAACAAAGTTAGAATCCAGAAAAAAAATTCTTCCAGAACAGAAACATTTAGTTTTTATTATTACTTAGAAATTGTGGAGTACTCATTACTTTTACAAATTCAGAGCATACTTAGAAAGTCCAGAAAATACTTACTTAAATTTATTTACCAACCCAGAACAGGGATTAGAACAAACTTAGAATCTAGAAAAACTACGTTTCAGACTCTTATTCTTCTAACCCAGAAAAGGAATCAGACCAGAAGATACTTACTTATACTTATCTACCAACCCTGAATAGGAGTATCTAGTTTATTTACTTTAGATCATTATTAGCTTTTTCTTCTTTTTCTTTCCTTTGGTTTGTTATTTTATTTGTATTTCTTTTTAAATCCTGTAAAGCACTTTGTATTGTTTTGTTGCTGAAAATGTGCTATATAAATAAAATTACCTTTACCTAAGAGGACAACATCTTCCAACATGGCAATGACCCAAAAATAGACAGCCAAGAGAGCAAAGGATGAGTCTGAGGATGTCCGGCCAGAACTCGGACCTGAACCCAGAGGAACATCTCTGAATCTGCTGAGACGACCGGTAGAAAACAAAAGGGATGTGATTGCTTTTGGAAGCATCCTCTCATTTCATTGGTAACACATTTGTTTAAAAAGGAATAAATAAAGACTAAAAAAAGCAAACAAAGGCTTGAGGCTAATCATTAGTGGGAAAAGTTAGAGCCACAGTGCAAACACAGGTGGTTGAATAATACAGAGTGTAGGATGGAAGCCATGATTCTGTACTCTGTACTCCAACAACACCCCCACTCAGGCAGCATATATTACCTTCATTACAGCCCCTCTGTGTAATCCATGGCTCTTACTTCATGCCTTGTAAACTTTTACTACAGAGACTGAAATGTGTTTGCAGATGCATTAAGTGCTTGTTTAAATTTTTTGGTTTATCTCTTGGAAACGAAGAGCCTGAAGGCAGGTTTCAGACAAATTAGATGCAGCCGTTTCTGAGGACAGTGACTGTGGTGAGTCTTGCTGCCAGGAAAAATAAAACACACTGCATGACTAACACACTTGTCATACATTCCCAATCAATGGTGGGGTTGGATTTAATGGAACATTCCACATCTCCCATCTTTGCCAGATTCATTAGTTGTGTGTGTCTATAGAAAGTATCCAGCCCAGTACTTGAAGCACTGACCAGGGAAGCTGTGAAATATTAGCCTTTGTTCACCTGACAACCTGCAGCCACACCTAAATTGAAGACACTTGTTCTTTTCCAAAGCTTGGGGACAGGCGATGACAGCTGCCTGAAAACCTCTGATGGGAATGATTTCTGCATTTTCCACTTGTTTACATCTGCCAAAAGATTCACCAGACCAAGTAAGTAATGAAAGAAATAAAGACATTTATAACCCCTAACCCCAGCCGTTCTCCAGCCCCTCCTCAGCACTCAGAGGTTCACTTAGGGACTACCAACAAATTTCTGAACCAAACACTCCTAAGAAACAAATGTTAATAAATGCCTTGTGACCAACTGATACAAAAAAGTGGCAATTCATGCTTTTACATGAGACACACTACCCTCTATTAAAACATCAAGTCATATTCAATAGTTGAAATAATTTTAGTAGGGTTAGGGTAAATAATTTTAATATTAAATATGTTTTCTTCAATAGCTTCCATATTGTGTGCCCCATTGACTAAAAATCAGTGTGTAATTGTTGTACTAAACTGTATATATGACGCACATGTATTTTTATTCAATTTGACCCCTTTTATTCCCTGTCAGTGGGTCAGATGACGTGAGCTATTAAACACCAATCATATATATTTTTATATATAAAATAATGTAAGAAATATAAAACTATCTAAAATGGGGAAAATTAGTTTACATCAACTCTCCAGTCTAGCAGAACAATTTCACAATGATTTTGAGTTAATGGGTCAAATGACTTAGAAACGATTGAAGAGAAATATTAAATTAAAACTAAAAAAAATAGGTAACAAAAACAAAAAATGAGTTAAAATGGAATAAAAATGCTGGAGAACGGCTGGCAGAAATTAGCGTTCATAAATCGGATCAACCTTGAGCTAAACGCCGCTTGCTCCGCAGATATTGGAATATCCAGTATCCAACTTGAAAACAACTGCGCTGCAGTCAGTAACACAACAAAACCACCGGGATAAAGTTTGTTTTGGTCTGTGGCCTGTAAAGATGGCACCGAGCGACTGGACCTAAACGCCCCACAACGTCTGACACAGTGACGTTGGTTCCAAAGCTCTATTGACCAATAGTAGGAGCTGGACATAGAAGGCGGCTCTCCTCATTACCATAGCGATGCACACGGAGAAGCAGAAAGAGGACACGTAGAAAAAGGAGAGGAGGCAACGACAAAAGAACGAGGGCTTTTATGAAACTAAATATCTACTTTTCTTGACAAAAACGCATGTTTAGAGGAAATGAAAAAGAAAATATATACATTTCTTGACAACAAATGTGTAAGGACAAAGAAAAACAAGGTATATCTATATTTCTTGATGGAAACATATGCATAAGGACAAGGAAATATATATTTATACTTTTATTTCTTATTATGCCAGTTTTGGGCCTCCATATTTTTGTCTAGTTTCTAGTGCAAATAATAATTTTATTCTATTTCAATGGACTTGAAATAGGAAAAAACTAACTTACAAGAAACCTTTCAACAAAATATAGGAGCTCGTTTTAAGATAAATTTTTAGTATATATAAAAAGTTCCATCAGCAGATTATTTCTCTTATAAAGTGAAATGCATTGGTTTTTCAGACAATTATTTCCTCTGGTTTTGGATGTTCTGCAGCTTAACATATTTTTGCTCTTACTTTTTTACTTTCAGACAGCTGTTATGAAGTGTAGTCATGGCAACAATGTGTTGTTAATGTGTTGCTGATTAGCATCCCTTAAAACTCAGATAATACCAGAACTACGATAACAAATGAGTTGAAACTGAAGTTCATGGGTACAGAGCAGGACCAGGGAGCAGAGACTGAAGGAGGAAGTTCAAACCGACTCGTCCAAAAATGATTATATCCCCGACTCCCAACGTTTCTCTGCCCGGATTTCTATATGACCACACACAGATTTAGAGAGATCCTTCCAGCAAACAGCATCACCATCCACAATGACTCTTTGAAGATGATATGAGTTATGACAACATTTCATTTCCTTTTGGGATGAATAAAACATTTTTTAATTTGCATCTGCTCAGCTGAGCTCGGTCTCTTTCCTCCTGGTGATTTATGAGCTGCTAAGCCAGTTTAAAGACTCATCTTTAGGTTCTTGGTCCTGATGGAACGGTTTTGGAGGAACATCAGTTGGTACGGATGAGACATCAGATTTCTGATGTAGAGATACTTCTTTGTGTTGCCTTTGTCATTCAACACTTATTCCATTATCCTTTCTGGAAAACAACAGTACTGTAGCAATATGGATGACATCATAGGCTGTGAGCGATCAGCATTACAGAATACATCATGACATGGTTCTGAAAGAGGTGCAGAAATGACTTAACCCAGTAGAAGGGTCTTGCTTGCATTTGTCTGTGACCAGGGGAGGTTTTGGTGATGACATCACTGCTAATGTCTCTGCAATGAGACATTAGCTTTAGTTAGAAAAGCTAATGTCTCACTACTGAGCTATTCCATTATTTCAAAACAAGAATTATGATTGCAGCAGTGCTGGGATCAGGCTGCTGGCTGCTCCACGCCCAGACCCAAGTTGGGCTGTATTGTTTTTGAATGTTGCTAAGGAAACCGTCTCTGTCTGACAGGGAACCCGACATCAAAAATCCATCTCACCTTTCTTAGGAATCCTCTTAGAGATTTTATTGTTTCTGCAAAGAGCATTGCTTCAGCAGAGCAAAGCTAGGCTTCACCCCTAAGGAATGTTTTCACATGGACTTTTTGTTTCCTTCTCTGGTGTGTTTATTTACCCTGGCTGAGAACAATTCATCCTGTTCACTTCAGAGCTGAAAGAAACCTCTTCAGATGACATGTCTGTGACGTTCGACACGTGCAGCACACTTTGAAGGCATGCTTTCACTTTTTCCCTCATTACATAATGTCTGTGATGGCTTTGAGTTCAGCATAGAAGGAGGCTGAAATTCATATCAGACCAGAAGAAGCAGTGTTCAGGGAGCACAAGGGATTTCTTAAATGGCATGCTGTGATTTCCAACCCACCACGAGAAAAGGGTCTGCTGCAATTTGTTTCCATTGCATTTGTGAAAAGTCAAGGAAAAGTGGACCTGACAGCAGTGACAGTAAAAACTCTGTGACATTTTCCAGTAGTCCTCGTGTCAGCCAGCACATGCGGACAGGCCGTTGGAGCTAGGACCGGCATCAGAGTTTTAGGGAACAAGGAGAGTATATTTTCATCTGGAGATTGGCAGAAGAATCTCCAACAAGTGGCAAAGTGCAACGGCCTTCTCTCACTCTCTGACTGAAACAGTTCCAGGTCAACTATTTGACCTGGAACTGTTTCTAAACATGGAAACAGAAAATCAATGCTTTAATATGAAATATTCTAGACAGTTATTATAAATGGCTGAGAAATATTATATGTTTCATTAAATCACAGCTTAAATTTACAGTATTTAATGGTGAGCATTTCCAGAATGCCTAATAATTTCATAGAGAAAGTTTCTTCTTCTGTTTAGGTTTTTTCCTTCAAGCGTCGCCACGACAAATCATCTGTTTCTGCTGTTTGTGATTTATATGTTTAATTTGGTTTAGGTTTTACATCAAATGCCCCTCCTGACCAACATTTACCTGAACTTGGGGCAAGAAGAAGGAATCCGTGGTTTGTGACAGCCTTGTGATCTATATCTTATATATTTATTAGAAAAATATTGATAAAGTGTCGATAGATAGATCTGTTTACCCTAAAGGCTCAAGTTAGTTATAAATGTAAATTTCTATCATCATATGCATCTCGAATCTTAAATATTTAAACCTTTGCCACTAAATGATGTCCAACTTCAGCTGGTCATCCAGTATGTTGTGTGTTGATGCTTATTCTACCCAGCAAAGATCAAAATCAAGGTGCTTTGGGGCCATCTAGTGGTCAGAGTCTGAAAGATATTTGGTTGTGAATTTACATGAAATATACTTTTATAGTTTAAATGTTTACTCAAAAAAAGTTGTATAATAAAATGATATATTATTATGAATAACTATAAAAGTCATAGTCCATCAGGTTCAGCATTGAGTGACAAAGTGACAAATATCGTTAAAATGTTTCAAGCTATGGCAAGTTTTTTGTCTCGTTATAAGAAGAAACTTTTTAGTTTCATAGTTTAAATGACTTATACTCTGGGTAGTTAAACTCTATATTCTCATATCTGGGGATAGTAAATTTGCTTTATCACAATTATCAGTACACCATAAGAACATTTGGTTAATTTATAATCTGCTTAAAAAGGGAAAATGCAATCCATTTATTTGGACAGCTACTACAAATTCAAGCCGAACAAGTAATTAAATCAAAAATATTTATTTTCAAACTGATTAATGTCATGTTCTGACTGATAATCAAACAGCTTAACGTGATTTCCAGTTGCAGAAATAACAGAGAAAGTTTGGGCTTTTTCTTTGTTTTGTCTGAATGTTGCTAATGTGTCCTTTCCTTTTTTTATTTCATATTGTTAGAAACTGTGGAGTACTCACTTTTAACCCAGAAAAGGAATTAGAACAAACTTGGAATCCAGAGACTTTAGTTTATTAGTCACTTTTTACTCTACAGTTTCTAAAATATAAGCTACTCACTATTTAGACCAATATTATCTTAGATACATTTCTGGATTATTATGCAAAGAGACTCCTATTATTGCAGCAAAGAAAAGGAATTAGAACAAACTCAAAATCTAGAAAAAATTACCTTAGTAACTATGTTTTAGACTCCTATTCTTCCAACCCAGAAAAGGAATCAGACCAGAGGATACTTACTTATCTACCAACCCTGAATTAGAGTTTCTAGTTTAGATCAATATTAGATTACTTTTCTTTCCTTTGGTTTGTTATTTTGTTTGTATTTCCTTTTAATTCCTGTAAAGCACTTTGTATTGTCTTGTTACTATAAGGATAACATTTATTTTATCCAGGCACATTTATTGGTCAGAGTTTGTGCCATTATGTGGTGAAGAAAGACACAACAGATGCAATGTTTTGCTTTTCCTAGCGCTAAAGACCTGCAGGCAAAATCAGGTACAAACAAAACGTCAGTAGTCCCACACAGCATACATATACAATATGAACATGGATGAAGGAATTGAAGTGGAAAAAACATTTTCTCACCAAAGCAGCTGTGTCATAAATAAGGTTGGTGTAAAGATTTTGCATAATGAGTCATTTTGAACAAGATCCATGAGGCCGATAACTCACATTCCACACCAGTCCTCCACTAACGCATGTTTGTATCTGGGATTCTTGTTCAGCAGATGTACCTCATAAATATTTTTGTTCATCATGTGGCCTCCAGTTCATGTCATTTTCTGTTGAATTTTGAAAAATAAACTTGCTCAGAAAATACTTTTTGTTTCTATTCAAAATCTAAAAAAAAACAGCAAACACCCTGTGGGACTTGTAGGTTTTCTCCCAATCAATCAGCCTGTCTGCAAAGAACTTTGCTTGCTGTCTCTGCTGATAAATGAGAGCAGTGTTGAGACCAGGTCTGGAGTACTCCTCTGTGGAATGCAGGCATGTTCTTCTCCAAAAGTGCTGACGTCAGGAGGAGCCTGGGCCGGGGCGCTGCCAGAAATGGCCAAGAATTGCAGCTGCTGTTACAATTTCTTGAGTCTATGTGACCCGTCAAAAGCATCACATAATTTGAAAGGCTTACAACTACCTGGCTGTCTTTGGTCCAATTGCTACTACTAAATTTACATGCAACAGTCTACATACAGTATGTGAATAGGTTCTTTTTTTTATTTCATTATTAGTTTTAGTTTATTGAAATGTCTCTGCCCACCAACAGTCACAGAAACACACAACATATAGATAAAGTAATCCAGACTTCTCAAAAAAATCCTGTCGTTGCATTTTGTTAAAGCTACTGTATATAACTTTTATAAAGAATATATTTTTTCCAATTTGTTAAAGCTGTCACCATGTCATGACAGTTTGCTATGAGACAGATAATCTGTGAAAAAATCCTCCCTGAACTAATATTGCTGGCTAAAGTNAATGATTTGATGACAGAGACGTAACGCACATTCTCTGTATGATCATTTCAGAATCAGGAGCAACTTGTGTGAAATGATTTAGTTGATTAGTACAGGAAGGCTTGCTTCTCACTGATTTTATTCATAATCAAATTCATGAAACAATGTATGTTTGAATTTTTGTGGCTAATAAAGCCTACAGCCTTGGTGCAAAACAACCCACAACTTAATCAGTGTTCATAATTACAACAAGAATATGTTCATAAACACCAAAAATGATGAAATACTGGCTCAGTGATGAGCCAGTATTTCACTGTTACCATAATAATAATAGTCATGCATAAATTAGTACAAATAAACACAATTATGAATACAGTTTGCAATTATAACATGTTCTTTAAAGCTGCAATTTTAACGAATATCTAAAACAACAAAGTTTTTAATGCCAAAATTAAAATTTAAAAAAAATTAAAAAAGCTACATTTTGTTGAAAAGGATTGATTTGTAGAAGCAACAAAGAGGGTAAAACATCCAAGGAGGTGAATTCGTCTTTACAGTCACTCTATGCCTTCCACTGGTGTAATGAGATACAATCAGAGCAACATTTTCCATGTTTTCTACCCAGAGGAGGTTAATCATAATTTTCTATCTGGAAGCCTTGGGCCCCAACAAGCCACACCTCATCTCCAGCTGTGAGCTTTACTGAGAGGTCGGCTCTCGTACTCGTAAACTGGAGCCTCTCATCTATCAGTAGGCCGTTTCATTCCATATTAAAGAGACTTTTTTTATTCTGAAGTACAAATTACTGACTTCACGCAGGAAATTTAACTCAAACCAAAATCCAAATATATTAGAAATCGATGTCCAGATTCAGACCTGTGCAGCTTGGTCCTCTGACCTTGATGTGAACTGCTAACAGGAAATGATTCCTGGTTTGGCTCTCCGAACAGGAAGTCCACTTTTAGAGATAGCTCAGTGAAGACATATGTCTTCTTCTTCTGTTATCTCCCAGACAACTTCCTGTTGTTTTCCTCATGATATTTCTCTGTCATGTGCTACAGGGAAACCAGAGAAAACACAACTTATTGTGGATTTTAATGCAGTAATAAAATGTGAAATTATAGCAATATCATCCCAAGTAGGCACAGTAAGATTCTCCCAGTATGACAGCCTTGAATAAAAATGAGGTAAAAAATAATAGGAAGCCTGTACAACATAATCTGATTGCTCTTATTTGAAAGCAGAAAATCATCTGCTGCTAAAATAATTATATTTATACTAACAATTATCATCCTGTCATATGTACATTTAAAAATACCTGCTAAACGTAGCTTTAGTTTTCTAGGACACATGCTTATTGTGCAGAATGTTAAACCTTTATCTGTGTAGCTGTTGCAAAGCGCTGAATTTGTCTTTCCTGTAATGCCAGAGCTAAAGTGGAAGAGGCTTCTTTCAGTGAGTGCTTTTGGGTCTCACTTAGTTTTTTGTATTTGGTTTATTTTGCGTTCTTGATGTTCTGTACATCCTTTTAAAGAGGCAATATTATGTGTTTTCCAGAAATTTAGTGCCATTGTGATTATAGCACAATCAAGCAACAATGTTAACTTCAGTTGTTAAAAAAGTGTTAAATATCACTAATATGACATAATGATTTTTCCTTTGTAATCCAACACCTTGAAATTGGACCTTTGTCTCTTTAAAAAAACTCCTGGTCATCACAACATGACTCCTCTTTTAACTCTTTAACAATGTTTTACCAGCATTTCACTGGTAAGTAGCTCCTAACCTGTGTAGTTCCACCAGGTGTTTGCTAATTGCTGCTGGCTAGTCTGAAGGAGCTGAGTGGGGAAGCCACAAGGAAGGGCCGCTCTGTGAGATGGAAACTAGGAAGCTTAGAAACTGGAGCTGTGAGGAGGAGCTGCGCCCTGAAGGAGGACCTAGCTCAACCCAGGCGTTTTGCACAGCTGACTGGTTGCCATGGAGATTATAGGATTTCTCAAACATGCATGAAAAAATCAAGGCAACACTCCAGGTATGTCTTTGATGAAGGAATAACATTATAACATGACGTAAAGCCCAAAACAGTTGATTTTACACACCACTGCCCCTCTAATGATCTTCCCCAGCTGCTCTGCCTTCTCCTGATCCATCATGCCTGTTTCTCATTCCACTCATCCACCTTCCCAGTAGTTTGCAGCCTGTGGATTTCCCCTCCACCTGGCCAGATTCATCCGTTCCCTGCTGAGTGTTTTTCTCTTTGCCAATTCCCCTGAAGTCCAGTTGATTTGTTATTTCCTGTCTGATCTCCTCTAGTTTCTCTTGCGCCGGTTCTATTGGGTTTTCTGTAAGCCCTTTATTATTAAACCCCATCTGCAGACAGGTGGAATAGAAGCAGATGTTTAGATGTTTAAAATATGACAATTAGTTTAGTTTGTGCCATCAGAAAATACAAGACGTTCTCATGACATGACAGGCCTGAAACTTTGATGCAGCACTTTCATCATTAAAGTTTCTTCTAAACTTACCACCAAAGTATACGACACAAATGTTACAATCCAGTATATGCTCATCTAAATCACAGATAGATAGCTATAGCCATCAGGAGCCAGTATGACCAGTCATTTGTCCTTTCAGTCTTTCTGCCCAAATTAAATTATACCGGAATAATTATATAGATATTGAAGCCTAAACTTGTTCCCCTTGTTACATGTTTTGGTATTTATACAATCATGAATTTTAACATTTAATAGCCCTATGGGGACTTTGTTCATTCCTCTGAGCATTACACCATTGTGCGTTATTTTCCTTATTAGTGAAAAGTCTGATCTTTGATCCACATCTGTGCTGCCCTGCTGCTACAGCTGCTGGAAGGAAATTGGTTTCTTCCAGTAAATTGGGTGTTTGTTCTCTGAATGTTGTTTTTCTCCATCTTTAAATATGAACCTCCTCCTCCTCACTTCTATGAATCCCGTCTCAGCTGCAGTTCCAGTGCCCCGCTCACTTATGTCTATAAAAGTACACCAGTAGAGGTTTGCGGACTGTTTAAACTCCCCTGCCTGTGCTGTTAGGACGCTGCCTCCCTATAACTCTCTGTGAGTCCGTTTACTCAGCCGAGCCACGTAAACACAGCTGAAGAGACACTTAACTCAGAATCTAACGAGGTTATTTAAGATGCTCCACTCCGTATCGGTGTCGGCAGCCATATTGGATCAAATTAGCCGCCTGTCATTTCCACAGTGCGTACAGAGCTTTCCGTCTGTCTGCACTTCCTTCCAGAACTCGTGTTTACTGCATTTATGTGGTTTCTGTCTGAAAACAACATGTTTTACTTCATTATATTTACATTCACCATAGAAAAACTCTGCAGCTCGTGTTTAACAGAACTACTCTAGGATGAATGATGGCTTAGCAGAGTATTTACAGTTAAAGTCACATTCTTAAATACACTGTATGAAGATATATATATGTATTAGATTTCTTTTTTGGCTGCTTAGGATTAAATCAAACTCAACTTTTATTGTTTTGGATTAATTTGGATTACTGAAAGGAATTCTATTTTCTAAATGTCAGAATAATGAGAGATTTTTTATTATTACTTTAGAAAATGTTTTATGACTTTATTACTGTCATGAGGAGGGGTGAGGGAGGACGCAGGCAGACACAGGATGAAGGTGATGATTTAATGACAAATTCCACAGAACTGAACAACGGGGAACAAGACGTTACACAACGAGGATCCGACAAGAGACAAAGACAGCAGGTGGGACTAAATACACTGGGAGGGTAATCAAAGAAACGAGACACAGCTGGGATCAATCAACAGAGAAGACAGAGACTCACCGGGGAACAGGCTAACACAGAAAAACCTCAAAATAAATACACAGAAAACAGATCACAACAATTACCTCTGGCATGAAAATGACTCAAAATCTCCTTCCTTTCCTCATGTTTACACCTACATCACCATATATAAATCCACAGATTTGGATAAAATGAAGAGTCCACTGCACTGAACCTCATTGAAAATCTCCTGGTTATTGATTTCTGAACTCTTTCTGAAGGAAAATATTAATATTGTTGTTTCCAAGTGAATATGAACTTATTTTCTTTGCATTATTTGAGGTCTGAAAGCATTGCATCTTTTTTATTATTTTGATCATTTCTCATTTTCTACAAATAAATCCTAAATTTTTGATTGTAACTTCAGAGGCATATTGTCAGTAGTTCACAGAATAAAAGACCAATGATCATTTTACTCAAACATAAACCTATAAAAAGTAAACTCAGAGAAACTGATCATTTTAAGTGGTCTCTTAATTTTTCCAGAGCTGTATATACATATATATGCTAACCATGACATTAGCCTTTCACAGTCTTTTACATATTTTTTCTGGTTTCTATGACTGACATGATTGATGTTGTTAGAGTCTTTGACCTCTAAGAAACCTGCTAGGAAAGCAAAACTCTGAAACGTTTTGTTCTCAGTTAGCAGAAGGAGATGTTGGTCAGTGCTACAGTGAGATGTGGAAGAATCTCTGAATGGTTCAGCAAGCAACTTGTAACAGGTTTGATTTGAATCTGACCCCGATTCACTGAGCTGCTGCAGCTCCATAATGTATCCAGGTGTGTTTGCGAGGAAGTTTGTGACACACCTGCAAAGCCTTATGATGCCTTCCACCACATCCATATTAATTTTTTTTCCCCCTGTGAATATTTTTTCATATTAGGTCATGAAGCGCTGAATGCAGTGAATTACCTCTGGCTACAGACCGCATCTACTCTGCAGCCGACACATGATCCAACCTGCCTAAAATCGGCGAGGAGTTCTTTAGAATAAAACAAAACGTGCCTTCAGGGTTCAAACTTTTGAATAATCTAAACTTTAAGAATTGCTTTGTTTTCGTATTGCAAAGACTAAAAGTTAACAAAAATGTATTTACAGAGATAAAAGAATGTTACTTAAGAACACAAAGGAACCTGAGTGTAAAGAAATGAAGCCTTTTTGCTCATTGTAACATTAAAGCACTATTTCAATGGTCTTCTGATATAAGAACAATCTGAGGAAATATCTTTATGTATTCATCATGACAAGACTTCACCCAGTTGTAAAATCACTTATTTTAAGAAAGTGAATTACCTATGTGCCCCCTTGAGTATCAGCAAAGAAAAGGAGGAAGATGAAGCCCTTTTATCTGGCTTCTTTATCTGCATTGAACTAATGAACTGTTTTAGTTCATTAGTTCAAATTTAAGAAGCTATTTCAATTTGCAGAAATGTCTTCAGTTTCAAAATAGTGCTGGAAATTCAGCCCTGCTCAGATAAACCAATGCCAGCTCTTTCTGCTGTGGTGTTAGAAGAGGGAAGATAGAAGAAGAGCTTCAGAAGGAGACGCTGCAGAAACCTTCTTCTATCTGGAGCGATCCAACACCCACACCGAGAGCAACATGGGGGTTCATCTGTGGTATGTAGAATGAAATAAAGAACTGTAAAAGTGGATTGGTAGCTTAAATGACAATATTCTTTTGTATTTATTAGTGTCTAAAAGTGGCAGTTAGAGATTTTTCTACCACATGTGCTTAGAAAAGCTACCATGGCTCAAGTTTTGATCTGTGTGTAAGAGTGTGTGTTGCTTGAGTCCCAAAAGCTAAACAATGTTGCTTCAAAAAGCATTCTACATCAGAAAGAAGTCATCAAAAATCTGTAATTTAATGAATTTTTTCAATCTATATGCATCAAACACAGGGGCAGTGATTTAATAAAAAAAATTATTTAAAAAATAAATAAATAAAACACCAGCTATGTACAAATGTTTGGAAAAAATATTTAAGACCAAGGAGTCAAACATTTGACACTTTTTTTTTTTAGAATTCCAGCAAACATTCTTATAGATACAGATTTATAAATGTAGTTGCAAAGAAATTGTTGGATATAATGTCTCCAAGTAAAAGTTTTGTTGGAAAGACCGTGTGACCTTACAGTGAAACAATGTGTAAATACAGAGGAAAAGTTACTAGGGTTAGCTTTGGACAGGGTAGATGGCCTAACCAAAGTAACCCCAGATCTTGGCGTCTGGTTCTCCAGTGACGGTAGAATGGAGAGGGACATGGGCTGAGCGATTAGGGAACTGTCTGCTGATGAAACGCATCTGAGGAATACTTGAAGACAAAGTTAGAATCATTGGAAGGAGTCAGTTCAGTTAGTAAGGCCGTGTGATCAGGATGTTTACTGATTTCTGCAGACGGCAGTAGTAGCAATTGCAAATATTTATTTTTTAAAAACACTACATATGAAGGTGCTGTGCCAGCTCAGGAGTTAAGCACAACCCCCATAAGGAGGCTTTAGTCCTCGACCTGATCGTCACAGGTTTGAATCCTGTCCTGGTGACATGTAGCGCATGTCTTCTTTCTCTCTCATTACTTTCCTGTCTGAGTGCTTATAAATAAAGGCCACTAGAGTCAAAAAACTGAAACGCTACATACTGCAGTTTATAATGTTAATTGGTCAAGGTTGGATCTCTTCATTTGTTCAGAACTGCCCTGATTTTTCATGGTGTAGATTTAACAAGTCCTCAGAATAATTCTTCAGAGGCTTTCTGGTCTTTACTGGCGCTGTCAATCATATCGAGCATAATGAACGGCGCTAACACCCTCCTCCTGGCTGTGATTGGTTGTTTTTGACCAGGTGGTGTGTTTCTGCAGATGGCAGTAGGACCACAGGGAGGCGACAGAGCAGCTTTTACAGATTATCTGTCTCATGTTATAAGTTACAACATAGTAGCAGGTTCATCAAATACGTAAAAAACATATTTTTTAATAAACGTTACACGCTGCAGCTGTTAGGATGAATCACGTTGCCCCCTCACCAAGTGTTGATAACAGTGGCAGTTTCCAATATGGGTGACATTGGCAACCACCCAGGGTGGCATTTTGTGGGGTTGGTGGAGGGGGTGGCATGAACTGAGGATATTAATGTCAACATTTAACCTAGTGGGGGGAGAGGGGTGCCGGAAAGGTCACCCAGGGCCACCAAACAGGCTAGGACCACCTCTGGTAGATAACACCACATAGAGCATATAAACAGTTTTTCTGATTTGCTTCACCCATCCCAGTTTATGCTTCAGTAATAGAGGCTTGTTCAGTCAGTTCACCTGTGGCTCCTTGTATAATTTTTCTGAAAATATGTCAGTCATCACTTTGTTCTTCTTCCTTTAAGTTGCTCTCTTCCTCAGTCCTCCCTTTTGATCACCGTTCACACACACACACACACACATCTCCCTTTGGAGCTGCCATTCAGGAATGCAGGTGTTAGCTAGTGGAGCAGGCAGCAACAGGTCTGACCTCCTGAGTGGTAGTCTGTTGCAGGCACCGTGCCGGGAGCTTTAAATCAAAAGACGATTCCACACACACACACACACACACACACACACACACACACACACACACACACACACACACACACTGCAGTGTGTAAGCTGTCCGGGGCAATAAGGCTCACTCTGATAGGATTCAGTCAGTCAGCAGCAGCTCTCTGCCATGGAGGCCATGCACATGCTGGACAACTGGAGACAGGTAAGTATTACTAACCTATAATGAAAACTAGTGTTAATGGAGAACTCCTGCAAGCTGTTTCTTTTATTCTTTTTATTTTATTTATTTATTTTTTTATTTTGCTGCACTGGAGTTTAGAGACGAAACTTTCCAAATATTGTTTCATTTCTTCTTTGTGAACCTGTTTGGTGCTTCCTCCAGGCTGACTCCACTGTCTTAATATCATTTCGCGGCTCTGTCAGGAGAGCAAACATGAGGATATTTGCTGCGGTGTTTAGTCATCCCGAGGCTAAAGCACATTGCAAACAGATTTCCATCCCCCGCTGCATACACATCTCTGGGAGCGACGGGGATAATTATGTGCTTTCTAACGTCTGCTGCATGCTAAACCACAGCATGTCTCACGTCTCGCCTAATGACTGCACAAATATAACGTCTCACACTTACGTAGAACGTGGTTGCTGAAGATTTGTGCTAGCATACACAGTGAGATTTTATAATTATAATAAGAAAAGAGGATGGGTTTGTGCTGCTGACTTGATGGAAATACCCAAAAGGATTCCAGGTTGGGTTTGGGAAGATGCTCCTTATGAGGTTTGATGTGTGTTCAGTGAAGGTGACGATTTTGAATGTGTGGGTGTGTGTAAATGTGTGTGTACCTTGCTGTGTCTGCCATCTGTTGTTTTGCCTTTGTGATGACAACATGAATCACAGATAGGATATGATGGAGGAAGATCGGGGAACCCCCAGTTAACGTTGTCAGAACTTCTGAAAACAATTCTGTCATGGAGTCACACAGAAGATTATGATAGTGTGTTAGGCGCATTGTAAATAATCTCAGACATTTTCTAGAAAAAACAAGGAAACAAGGAAATTTGTGTGTTTGAAACATCAAAAATGTTCTGAAAAAAATTCAGGTTAATCTCAGAAATTGTCTAGAAAAATGGCAAATTCATGAGTTCCAAAAGTTGAACTCTTTTGACTTTTGAAACTCAGAAATTTCCATGATTTTCTAAAACATTTATGACATTTTTGGGCAAAAATATACACCTCCTTATTTTCTATCTATAATGGCCCATACATGCTGTTTTAAGGCTTTATTACATGGATATTTGCTGCCTTTCTTGATGATAACTTGGGATTCTCTCTGTCTCTGCCTATGCCTTGTCCTTTTTGCTTTCCAGGATCTTCATGTGTCGCAGGGAGACGTGGACAACTCCGTGGACATGGATCGCTTCAACAGGAACATGCCTGAGCTTGGGCGAAAAACTCACCAGGTGTTACAGGTGTGTGTGTGTGTGTGTGTTTGAGGTAATACTACATGAGAGCTGGAGGTTACAACCCCAAAGTCTTCACTGAAAGACACCAGCATAAGAATGACAGCATCTGTTGATCTGGTCGCTTTGACAGACTCTTGCTCCAGATCTCCTCAGATGATAATCAGAGTTGAAGAAGCTGCAGGTCAGCTGAGGCAGCACAGCTGCGGCAGACTCTGACAGCAGATGTCAGTGTGTCATTAAGCACCCTGAGTAATTACACAGACCCAGAGATTGGAAGTCTTTGTTTCCCACCTGCTGTCTCTGACAATCCTATTAGGCCTTAAGGGGAGGAGTTTGAGTCTGTGTGTCTGTGTGTGTGTGTGTGTGTGTGTGTGTGTGTGAGGAGTGATCTTCTTGTATATATTAGTGGTAGGTCTCGATTAAAATCGTAAAGTCTTTAATTACTTAATTGCAATTAATCGAAAACTATTTATTGACAAAATAAGCAACATTTTCAAGTCAAAAATCCTTTTTGCAACAACAAAGATACTTATTATCTTTGAAATCTGAGGTTATTCAACCAATAGATTGGTGCAATGTTCTATTATAACCATTCAGCTTCCAAATGTTCCAGGAATCATTCATGGAACTTCTTTGGAAATGTGGACTCTGACATTGTGCTGCTGCTCCATGCATAGAGATGCTATCTTAGGCTTGAATAGCTCCTCTGATAAGCTAACTCCTTTTAGCACAACTTGAACACAACAATAGTGTTTTCCAGTGTTTCATTGGATCATATTTTTAGGTAAAACTGAATCCACTGGCTTCATCATCAATCTCTGATGTTAGCAGATGTCTCTTGTGCATCAGGTTTACAAGCATACCAGAAACACGATACAAAAGTTCTGGGTAGGGGCTTTTGTATGTTAAAAAGAAAAATGTGAGTAATTGAGTTAAATTTTTAACCTGTATAATGGATGCAATTTATTAATTCAGATTAACGTCTCAAACCACAGCCCTAATAATAATAATTTATGCATATAAGATTGTGTTGAAGTGCTCATTATTTGAAATGGCTTTGCAGACACAGGAATATCCCTGCATGTATCAGTCAAATATGACCTTCCAAAGTGAATTCATGTGCTATGAAGTGTTCCACATTGGGTACCAAACAACTTTAACCAGCTTCCCTGTCGCTGCTGAACAGTAACATTCCCACACTATGATGCACCCACCACCAAATTTCAGCTGATGTTTACAAAAGAGTTGATCTTTAACATCTTGCATGTATAGCAACATTTTGTAGTCTGACCAGAGCACCTTGTTCCAGATGATTGCTGTGTCCCTGGACTTCTAACGCCTTTCTTTGTGATGTGACTCTGGATTTTATTGAGGATTATCAGAATAAAGAAGAATAACTAGGAAATGGACAACAAATTGTTCAATATTTTATTTGTAAAATATTTGTGAGCAAGTTTGTGTGGGCCTATACATCAAATTACAGTAAAATACATTAAAGTTAAAAAAAAAAAAGTAGGGGATTACAGTAATTACTTCTGGAAGTCAGATAAGAGTTAAAGACAGCTGAAATTACTCCACAGAGACAGGATTGACTGACATTATTATTGCTGGAGATTTTTAAAAGCTGCTGACTCACTGAGAAGACTTCAAGTTTAACAAATAGAAGTTAGTTTATGACGTTTCTAATTACTAGGAATGCAAGAAATTTTGTCAAACAGAAATGTGGAAATCCTTTGCAAATTTTCTACCAATGGTAAATGAGTTGTTGCATGCATTAAATGGTATAAAGGCAACGCGTGCATGTGGGCATTCTGAAGTATTAGAGCATGAAGCAGTTGCAGAGTGCACCACTTGGGAGCAGCAGCGCACAGCAGATAGCAGCATGAATCCCTGCAGCTCCTCACTACTCCCATTACTCCCTGCTAGTCTTCCCAGCATGCCAGTCTGTAACTCAGTGATCCTCTTAGGCTTGACCCCACTTCACCGGCAGACCACCACAACTAGATAATCCCAGTTGGACACACACACGACCAAACAAGGGGTCAGGTCAATGACGGCATCCCAAGTACCAAGTATGTAAGCATAAAAGTGGCACAAAAAGACACATTCAAGGTATGTGTTCATATAAAAAGTCTTTGCTACTGAATGAGTCCACACCCATCAGAGCTCATATTCCGACTCCAGAAATAATCTGATTTACAAAAAAAAACAAACAAACAAAAAAAAAACGTCAGTTACAAAAAAAGAGCAGAGAAATGTCAGAAACTGGAAATACTTTGCATCATGATAATCATTTAATAAAGATCAAACCCAGTCTGTTACAAAAAGCTGTATCTGATAGATATCCACCAACAGACTTTTAATTAATTATCACAGCCACTTTGCATGACCAAATTTAGCTGAGGACCAGTGGTGTTTGTCATTGTTAAAATGTTGAGCCTTGCATTGTTGGAAGAGTACGTCAAAATAGTGCAAACATGAACCAATTTGCCAGATAAATTTTAAAATAAGAGGTTGACATGGAGCGTTCAATACAGTAAAGATGTAAAAATATACAACAACATCAAAAGTGCAGCACTGAGGGCTGCAAAGCTATTAAAATACATCCAAAATTATGTTGCTAACCTTCCAAAACTGCACTTAGAGGGATGCTGTTTGCAAATTTTGGCCTGGCTTACTTTGTTATGATGTGGGTCTGCAGGCCACGATATATTTATCCTCCTAATTTACTGCTGAAAGATATAAACATAATGTATTTTCCCTAAATGAGTTATATATATATTGAGATCTGTTTTTGAGTCTTACTCTTTTGTGCGTGAAATAAATCAAGAAAGAGCTTTGTAAGTATTCCTAACACAGTTAGCAAAACAGTAGAAGTCAACGTAGAAATCGTCAAAACCTCATAAACAAATGCTTTATTTGTGGAACAGATGTTTTTGAAAAGATCAAGTTAGCTAGAATTCCCAAAAAGTTTTATGTTGAGACAAATTATTTAATTTGAAAATGCTATTTTAAAATAATTTAATTAAACAACATGCATCTTGGTAAGAAATCAAATGTATGAAGGCATTGGAATACACAAAATCTTGTTGGGGCTAGCAGTGCTAGCACAGCAAAGGAGGTATGTTAAAACAGAAACTGTAAGTTCTGCCTTGGCAACACGTTTACTTAAAAAGATAGATTGTATAACTCAGACATTAGAATTTTAGGAATTTTCACTTCATTTTACTACAAAGTTGAGATTTCAGAAGCAGTATCTTGCTAAAATCAGAAACATTTTCATTTTAACGAGAAGTGTCATATCTCGCTCTAGCAAGAACTTTATCATTTTATCACGTTTTGTTTACAGTTACAATGACAAAGTTTCTTGTTTTAAAGAGATACTGCACCTGAATTTAATTCTTAGCCGTGGCAGTTAAACGCTCCTGTAAGCTTCATTGAAATAGAAATTAGTTTTCTAGCTAGCTGCTAGTCAGAATTAGCTCTCTCTTAGCATCTTCAGATTAGCTCTCCCCAGAAGCTAAAGCTAACGGTTAATCTCAGCCAGGCTAATATAGACGCTTTTTTTTTTTTTTTTACTGCTTTGCCATATTTAAAGGCAGTAAAAGAAGTGAATATAGCTCAAATGCCACATTTTGAAGGTTTATAAAATAGCATTTGCATGAAGTTCGATATCTTGGTGTCTGAAGGTGGTAGAAACCTGCTTTGATCTGACAGCTTCTCTGTACAACCACTATGCTCCTCACACTGATGTCTTTCTTTTAATTTAGTGTGGGAATAATGATACTTACGCATGGTTTTAATATTTCAACTGAATTTAACTTAAAGAAAGCTCATTCATGTAGGAGTTTACACATGCATTAAATAGAAAACGAGGGTAAAATGATCAAGACAATGAGAAAATAAGTCATGGTAAATAAGAAGGCTGAATTACATCGAACTGCCTGTTTTAGCACCCTGATATTTGTACATAAAGCATAAAGTCAGCAGGAGAAAAAATACCTCTAATTTATTCAGTGTTTTGAAACCTTGGAGGTATTGCTCAAAACTGCTGTGGTGGGATTAATTTAATGAAAAGCAAATCACTGAAAAGCAGAAATGGCTTTATATCCAGGCTGTGCTGAGAGCGCTCAACACAAGTTAGTTCTCTGAACAGCCTCCAGGATCCTCGTGCCTCATAACTGTGGAGAGCTGTTGCCATGGTGACAATCCCTTCACCCCCCTTCTTGCTGAGCACATGGTGGGGCTTTAGGGAGAGCTTGGAGGGGGGAAGACGAGACACACACACACACACACACACACACACCTAAATGTACACTTTTCTTAGTGTGTAAACAGGAAGAGAATTCAGTGGCTTAAAAGAGGATCCTTCTTTTTATCTCCAGATGGGAGATGAGAAGAGAGACCCTCTGTCTGGGTGTCACATGAACCAGTGAAGCTTTAAAATTCAGCAATGGTCAGAGTTTATCACAGTCACATTATCAACAATTTATTTATTTTTTTGTTGGCTCTGGTGGCCTTTATTTGAAAGTAGTTCGACAGGAAAGAGGGTAATGAGAGGGGGGAAGACATATGGGAAATGTCACCAGTTCAGGAATCGAACCTGCGACCACCACCACCACGACTATGGCCTCAGTACGTGGGTTGTGCTTTGCCCCTGCGCCACCACATCAACAATTTTTGATATGGTTCTGTTGAAACTGCACTCTTTGTGTTACATGCTTGTCTGCAGAGTACCCCACTGGATTTAATAGAGACTGGAAAGGAGCTGAAGTTTCAAGCAGAGCGCCCCCACCTGGTCAGCCTGGGCAGTGGACGACTGAGTACAGCAATCACCTTGCTGCCTCTGCCTGAGGGTGAGCCAGTAACCTCCACACAGCACAGTGATTTACTCTGTTCAGACAAATGACACAAAAACGGATGTAAAGTACTTCACTGTAGAAAAGTACGGCTGACAGAGCAGAGTACAAGTAATCACATGTGTGTAGCCCCTTTTCCACATTTCACATTTCCTTCCATCAAGTTTTTTTTTACTTTATTTAACTTAATTTCCTTTCCATATAGGACCCAACTGATTCCTACGTTTGAAGGTCTTATGCAAGCTGAGAGATCATGCATTGTCTTCCATTTTGGAGGCAGAGTACAGGTCACAGTGTCCCTTTGATTTTTCAGAAGAACACAAAACAGAATCAGATCTAGTCATATATTATTCATCCCAGTTTAGCTCAGTTTATATTTGGTTGTTTTATGCAGAACCTATTTAAATGTATAGCCCATTGACCCATTCAATCCAATTATTCCTGGTTATCCAGTCAGACACTGAGGTTTTCCATAATTAGCCATTTTAAGCCTGACATTTATTCTTGAAATGTCTTCTCAACAAATCAATAAAAAATGCTATAGCAAATTTGCAAGTAGCTTTCTGTTCTCATATGAGTAAAACCAGATCTGTCGGATTATGTGCTGCTGTTATGCTGTTGCATTTCTTGCATAGGAAACAACCGTCGGATGTTTTTCCCATTTTGAACGTGAGAGGTGACACTTCAGCCATTGCTGTAACTTGAACTGTTCCTGTGACAACTCTCACATTATCAGATGTGTAGAAATCATCATAAAAAAAGTTTATATATGCGTATCACAAAGTATATATTTCAGTACACCTTACATCATCAGAGGTCAGTTCTGTCTTTGATACCGTCTTTTTGAGACCTGAACATGTCCCTTCCTTCAGGCTGCACCATTCTGGGGTACGGTGCCGTGGACATCAACATCCAGGGCCCTGGTGTGGCAGCACAGCACTGCTACATCGAGAACAAGTCAGGTGTCATCACGCTGCATCCTTCTGGGAACCTCTGTGCTGTTGACGGGCTCCAGGTCCAACAGCCTACCCGTCTGTCACAAGGTATGGATCTGTGACTCTCTACTAAAAGCAGCCATTTTACCGCCCATCAGATGTCCGCGCATGCTGTCGTGTTAGCGATCGATCCATCAGCTCTCCACCTGCTGAAGAAAAGGTTGCAAACCATCCCAGAGATTGACAGGAAATAGCCGCCTGTATTTCCGGCTGCAATGAGTTAACCTAGAAAGTCTGGTTGGTTTGGGGAATACGTAATCAAACTCTGATCCAGACTGAAAGAGCAAACTCTGGTCTGCCTAGATCTAGAACTGGTTGAAGTGAACGCTGGTGCGGTTTGAATGCCTATGTGAATGCTAAGCAGACTGGAGACTGCTCTGAAAGCAGGAAGCAGGCTTCAGTGCACGGCATTCTGGGTAAATTCAATCAAAGCAAATGCGCTATTCTTGTGCTAGGGGGAGAAATGATTTATGGTGTTTTGCCAAAGACAGAAGAGAAATCCTACAACCGCTAAACTCTGGCGTCACTCCATTTTGTTTACATTTCGTGAAGGATGTTGTGCTCAGTGGTTTCTTCAGAGGTGTTTGTGTTGTTCCATTCAGTGGTTCTTGGTACAGCGCCACCACAGGAGGAGGGGAACAGGTTATTCAAATGCTTTGGTTTGTTTGACGCAGTGCAGTGTGAAAGCGAATTGCACCAGCTGTAAATATAACAAATGTTGCAATTTTGGTCACTAATCAAACCAAGTCTACTGGACTATCAGCTGGGAAAATACTCTTAACCAAATTTGCTGCTGGTGGCCCCCCAATGGGCCACAGCCCCCACTTTGAATAACCCTGCACCAAACAACCTCTGAGGCATTCACAGAACACCTGGATTTCTACTAAGTTACGCACAGAGGTTAGGATTTCAAATTTTAAGGATTTTAAAAGAGGTTACACACAAATACATGCCACAATTTTCGGATTTCAGAAACAAATGAAAACAATGTATCCATTTCCTTCCATTTCACAATAATACTCTTCTTTGTGTCATCACATCCCATTAAAATAACAGTTTGTGGTTGTAATGTGATAATATGTAGAGATATTCAAGGTGATGCAATTCAGATGTATTCAGTTGTTTCCTACAAGTCAAGGCTCTTTGCAGATGTTCTCTGGTTATCACAGTACAACCTGACGTAGACGTGATTCCATGGCAGACGATGGTTCTAAGACACAGGAAGCAAATTAAACAAGACCCACTTTCACTTCTACAAAATTATTTCTTTCATCCACGCTGCTCCTAACGCCACAGCAAATCCTCAAGACTCAATTAAGAAGGGAGAAAAAAAAACGCATGTTAGACAGTTTGATGTTTATGTGCCTGTACATGTGTGCAACAGTGGTTCAAGTGAGGAACATTGTTGCATTCAGCATGTTGGAAATGCACTGTAAGCTTGACCAACGTTACTGAGGAAGTGAAACTGTAAGTGTTTCACTGTTAGTCATTGAAATTCATAGAAGTTCACTCCAGAGGCCAGTGTGGACCAGACTGAACCCTATGAGGGTGAGATAAGCCGATACTACTCAGCATTACTCACAGCTTCTGAACTTCCCCCTGTGCTGCTGTCTAATTCTCAAGTTAAAGAGAAGTTAGTTAAACTATGTTAGTTAA
>NW_015116045.1:0-18910 GCF_001443285.1 Poecilia latipinna
GCAAGATTTTGTGTTTTTGCAATATATATAATATCGTAACTCATACATAAAATACACAGGTTACATTATTTAAGCTAAATTCGATAAAGGGCTTCCTCCCACAGTCCAAGGTAATCACTATTAGGTTCATTGATGTGTCTGAATTAGCCACAAGCATGGCTATAAATGCGTGATTGTTCACATTAACAGCTGAGACATAACACTTATTAATCTGTTCATGGGCAAACCTGGCATTCCTACACCAACATTAACATCAAATCCTGATCCTAAGCAGGCATTTAAAGTGCATTTTAGCTTTCCAGACAGCTGTCGGTCCTCATTAGCACAGTACTTTTCCAGTTCCTGGACCTCAGTATAACCCTGGACAGAAACCCACAGCTGCAGCTGGCTCTAAGTTCGCCTGGTGTGCAGCTAGCAGCTAGCAGCCCTGCTCCCTCCTCGCCCTCCTGTTACCTTTGTTTTTCTGTGTCCGAGAAATTTCTTTCTCTATTTCCGCGATTTTCTCCAAAATACCCATTGTAGCAATCCAGGCGTTGTGCAGCCAATCTGTTGGGGAGAGGGGAAAAAAATCACAAGAGAAACGTGTCAACTTTGCTAGCCAGCCGGGGCTAACTACAAACCGGTAAGAGCTGAGAAACAGCATTAAAAGCACTCCTTAGACGGGTAAACAAACATCTGACTAAAAAAGAACCCCACATTGTCAGCGATTTACAACGTTAAATTAAAAGGAGGAATTTACTTTAACAGAGGGTGGACTCAGCAGCATGCACACACTGCTGGCCGGTGGGGTGAGGAACACAGTTCCACCATCAAAATGTATCCCCGACCTGTCAAGTCATTGCGCTTCTACACTAAGGTTTACGGCGACGTACAACATTCTAATAGTGCGTTTAGGTACACCTCGAAAACTAGACCATTCTTACTGTCATAGATGTAAAATAAGTAAAACAAAAATGTCCGAGTAAAACAAGTGTTATTATCAAATATAATCAATGTCGCTTTTATTTAAGTAACTTTTATAAAAGCTTGAGGAATACCATAATGTTATGTAAAAACCAAAACGAATGTTTTAATCTTGATTAAGAAATAGTTTGAGTTCAAAGAAAGAAATTAGTTGAATATATTCAATTTCCTGTTTTATTATTCTTGTTTGCCTGGGACTTAGAAGGCAAGTAGACACAAATAAAATTAATCAGTAATACATAAATTAAAATAAAGCAATTATATAAATATTGACAATAGTAGCTGATCTGCAAAAACTTTACCTAGTTGGGCATTTCATCTTCGCAGAGTTTAATTAAGAGTACTTATAAATGTTATAATAAATGATTATGATGTTATGATATTATCATTCATATAAGTTTGTAGTGCGTTCAGGACTAAATGTAACTTGATTCCTTTGACTTACTTGAAAATACGATCAAGTGTAATTTGGTTTGAATGCACCGTCAAGTTGAAAAAGCGGCCGTAAAAAGTCGTGTATAAGCGCATCCAGTGGCGCCGCCAGGAATCTTGGGCCCCCTGACAAAAAAAAAAAAAGCTTTTCCCCCTCCCCCCTCGCAGCTGCTGTTACTATTATTTGAGTCTATTTGACCAATAAAAAGCGTCACAATTTTAAAGCCTTACATCTGTCTTGCTTTCTTTGGTTCAGTAATGATAATTAGCACAATATTTACTGCTCATGAATTTAACATCCAACAGTCCACATCCAGTATGCAAGTAGGTTGCTTAAAATTTTTCTATTAGTTTTAGATAACTGAAATGCCTCTCCATGAGCAATAGTCAAAAGCAACCTGCAACTACACATAAAGCAATCCAGACTTCTAAAAATGCCATGTAGTTGCATTTTATTCAAGCTGCAGTGCATAACTTTAATAAAAAATATGTTTTCTCCATATTTGTTAAAGCTGTCATGTTGTAGCAGTTTATGAGACATAATCTGTGAAAACAATCAATCTCCTCCATCTCCTTCCTGAATTACTATTACTGGTTAAAGTAATGCATCGTTCTGACCAAAACAACCAATCAGAACCAGTAGGATGCTCTTAGCGCTGTCAATCAACCTCATTCACTCACTGCTAAATGTGCTAAAAGTAAAAAAAAAATGTGGAAAAAAATATATTTATGTAAAAGTTACATACTGCAGCTTTAATTTAACTCAGGAGAGGACGGGTCAAGAGGGACGTGGTAAAAGGTACAAGTTAAATATATGAATATGTTGGTAATTTTTTTCCTTAATTCATTAAATGCTAGTGAAATGGAGGCAAACAGCAGTTCGTAGCTAAGCTAATAATGCTAAATGGTTGATAATCTCACAGTCTACCCACCTGTCTTGGAGGAAAACTGGGTTATAAATTAACACTCTTGCCCTTTTCTCTCTCTATTTTGTTTTTGAAAACCTGATTTTATAATTTTTCTTAGCAGCATAGTAACTGCCACAGTCGCCTGTAGATGCATACGTCACGGTGAAGCGCTCCAACCATTTCATGCAGATCCAGGGGGGTTCAGGGCAAAAACGGATGTGTGTTTTTTGGTCTGTGAGGGGCAACATTAAACTTTTTTATTGTACATATTATATTTTTGTACAATAATATTGTATTTTTCTTTGAAAATACAATATGATTAATTTTATATTTGACAGGACCCCGATTTTTATTTTATTTTATGTCTATGAACAAAATATAAATAATTAAATGGTGGAGAGGCCCCTGCTGTTCATGGCCCCTAGAATCGTCATCACTTTTCATACCTTTACCGCGCCCCTGAGCGCATCTGATGGGTAAACTCATTTTGTCGGGGGAACTCCTACTCGACACAACACCAGGAAACAGTTCCGTTCCTGTAAAAAGTCCGGCAGAAACAAGGAAACTCGCGATTACGAAACTTGACCCCTTCATACATTACACGGAATTGCATTAGTCGCCGGCTTAACCGTAACGATGTACTCACCGCGCAGAGAAAACTAGCAACCAGCGATGTCTCCAGTCGTAACTACCTTTGTTTTGTCCAACAGTCATTTTTGTTATTTATCGATCCAGCAGGTCTGTCAGAAGTTTTAACTAACGCAAATATGGCTGAGCAGCCAGCAGGCAAAGGACCGTCATCCACCAGCCGACCTGGGTTTGAAGGGTTTCCCTTCCCGGTACCTCAGCAGGACATCTCCGGGAAAGCACATGAGCAAAGTGGGGAGGCCAAAAAGAAGCCGTGTAGAGCCTGTACGGACTTTAAGTCCTGGATGAAGCATCAGAGCACAGCAGCTGCTGCACAGGTGGGTCAAAGGATAGAGAGGTACAAGGTAGAGGTTTTAGTTTTGAGTGGAGTCGTCTTGGGAGAGATGCACCGAGTACACTTTAGTGACCGACCCGTGGATCAATACTGCAGGACTTCACTATACTTTACATTTCCTGCTGAAGAATCGTACCCCCAACCCACACTACCACCACTTCTCTTATCATGGGTTGTTGACCTTAGAGCATTGCTTCACTCACTTATTATTCCTGCTAAGTTTTGTAACTAAGTGACTTACCTGGGTTTTACTGTCTCTCTTCTTCTGCAGCAGAAGCATGGTTCAGAAACAGAGCAGCCAGATCCTCAGTGCCCACTGGACAGAGAGGAGTTGGGCCGGAGCACTTGGTCGTTTCTGCACACCATGGCAGCGTACTATCCCGATCGTCCGTCTTCCACCCAGCAACAAGACATGGGACAGTTAATCAACCTCTTCTCCAAGTTCTACCCTTGTGAAGAATGTGCAGAAGATCTCAGGAGCAGGTCAGACCACAGTGCACTGCCGTAAAGGCCCATGGGAGCTTACATACACTTGTCATGGACAAGAATATCACCTAAATCTGGCACTATTAAAGCTTCAATGAAGGATGTAAATAACAAAAGTTGGGTACACAGACTCGAATTTGTGTGTTTACTCTTATCCATTCTAGATTTCACAATCAGACACATTGCAAGTTCAACAGAAACTACAAATTTCTTGTCATCTACAAGATTACGGCAAAACTTCATCTGTATTTTTAACATTCCTCTTGGCATGGCTGGGTCATCTAAAGGGGCAGAATTATGTAAAACAGCTTTGAGTCTCACATCACATTATTAAGGTATTTTTTAATGACAACTGAAGTTGACATGGTTACTTGATTGCGCTATAAAACGGCACTCCAAGGCTAGAAAACACATAATGCTGCCTCTTTAAAGGAGTTTCTGTTTCGGTCGTCCCAGAAGCTTAATGTCTGCCTTCCTTATCCATTCTTAAAGCCAGTTTAGCTGTGTGGCTGGGATCATCGAATATTACATCGATCAGGACAATCAGCTGCATCACGATGTCCATCACGAGAGCACAAAGTGTAAAATCAATGACGGCTCTAATCAAACCCCATTTCCTCCCTGCAGACTGAAGACCAACCATCCGGATACGAGCAGCCGCCACGCTCTCTCCCAGTGGCTCTGCCGCCTTCACAACCAAGTCAACGTCCGGCTGGGGAAGCCCGAGTTCGACTGCTCGCTGGTGGACGAGAGGTGGAGAGACGGATGGAAGGACGGCTCCTGCGACTGAGCGCGTGTTTGTGTTTGACAGACGTGAGGACGGGGCGTCAGCCTCCGAGGGGAGACTTGCAAAGACGCTAATATAAAAGAACAGTGAATGATCAATTCTACACCTTTGTTGTTTTGTGTTTAGTTTGTGTGACAAGTGTAATTCTAAATTAATAATTATAATAAAAAAAACGAAGAAAAGCATTTCAATTTTTTTTTTTAAAACAAAATATACAGTTTGGTTCTTTGTAACCCATTCTTCTCCTCTGTGACAGTAGTGTCTGAATATTTTTACTTGAAGAACACAGTTCAGATTCGTTTAGATTGTTTTACCTGCAGGTAGGATTCTGAACAGTCAGAATCTTACCTGCAGGTTGATTGAACAGAAAACAGGAAGTTAACTGGACTAACTCTTTGGTACAAAATTCCTCATGAAGCTTCCCTCATTCCCTCACATCCCAACTTCGACAACTTTCTCCTTATCCAAGCAAAAAATGTTGGATGTGCTACTGATATTAATATACTAACTGCTCAAAACCTCCCTACAGAATCATACTTTAAAAAAAAGTCAAAACAATGTTTTAAAGCTACATTAATTTAAGCACAGATGAATACATTTACATCTGGCAGCTCTCTTTCTCTCTCTCCCTCTCTCGCCCGTCTTTGGTGCTCGTCCCCGCGCCACTGGGAGCGCGCAGGACCCGTCCCTTCAGCAGCGCGCAGCAGCGCATCCATCCTGCCGCGGAGCCGGGTGATCGTGGAGCCGCACAGAGCGCACACACCGAGAGAGAGAGAGAGAGAAAGAGAGAGAGACACACACACACAGAAGATGGACGGAGTGGGATCGTTCGGAGCGGGCCGAACCGGGACCGCTGTGGACCCGATCACGTTCGCCAAGCAGCCGCAGACCATCCTGAGAGTGCTCTCCTGGGTGAGACATGTTCCGTTTGCGTGCTGCATTTCAGCCTGTTATCAGTGTGGCTGTTCATGCGCGTGTGGGGAAAAGCTGGGCAGCGGGGTGTGCGGATAGAAACGTAAAAAAAAATGAAGGTGAATTGCTGTGTGTGTATGCGTGTGTGTGCTCGCTAGCGCGCGCGCGTGTGTGTGTGTTCAAGAAATCTGGTGCAGGGTGTTACCAGGGCCTGCTGTTTGGCTGACACCGTCCATAACTGCTTCCACTACAGATGTTTTCCGGGGTACAAGTGACCTATTGTTGCCCGGTGCTGTTATTTCCAGGTCACACCTCACCAGGCACCTCTTTAGAAACACACACACACGCACACACACACACACGCACACACAGCAGATCGGATCAGAGAATCAGACACTCAGGCTAATTATTCATCAAATTAACCAAATTACTCACACACTAGATGCTACTATTTTGGTTTAGTTAAACGCTATTTCCATTTTTTATTTTATTTTATTTGCAATGTAATTTTCAGCTGATGGTTTTACCCTACACGGCTGTCGTTTGCCATCTCACCTGTGATTGGTCCGCCAGCATCATTACGCACGCAGGACCACGGAGATGCGTTGTGGTCTGACGTTCGGGTTCCGCGAAGGAGCTCGTCTTTAGCGGCCCAGGGGTTTGTGGAACAATGAAGTGCGTGCAGTGCGTTTCATTATCTTACGTCTTCTGACAACAGAGCGTCGTGTGTGTGCGTTTGTGTGTGTGTGTGTGTTTGTGTTTTTATAGATGGGCCATAACATTTTTCACTTAGATTCTTGTAACCTATAAATATTTCCAGCAGACATATGGAAGATCAGTCAAGATTAGAAATGTAATGAATCCAGAGCCTGCAAAAGGCTGACTGGAGCCCTGGGCAGAATTTAATTTGGGGGTCCACCAAATATTTTTGTGTTGTGTGTTTATCATAGTTGGTTTTAAAGTGAACAAGTGTGCCAACAAGATTTTTTTGTGATTTTATTTATTTATTTATTTTGTCAATTTAAGGTTCTCTATAAAGGTTTTACTGCTTTTTGAGCTATAGTAGCTTATTTTGTCAGACAGGTTCTGTTTAAGTATTTTTAATTTTTTTTTTAAATTTGATTCTGCAGGGATGACTAAGGCTACTAAGACATAATTTGATAAGATCATAATTTAGCAAGAGGATTACATTTTCACATTGTTCCATGTCTGTTTGGATAGAATTGTTTTTTATTCCTCGATTAAAGAAAATTACTTTTTGCCATTTACTCAAGTTTTCTTTGTATGACATTAGTATTTCCTTCAAAATCCTAAGCATTCAAGTGTGGCTAAAAAAAAAAACGAAGCAAAAACAGAATAAATCACTGGCAAATAAATTTGCCAGTGATTTTCATTTTTGTTGCTTTTTTTTAAATACGTGAAAGCTTTTCTAAAAAAAAAAAAAAAAAGATAATATTTAAGTGGAAAGGACAGGAAACTTGAGAAAACTACTGTTTTGAACTTCAACGATGCGTCGCCGTGACGCTCAACGCCGCTTCATCCCACTGATTCACCCAGAGCTCCTGCGCGTCTCTCTGCTCAGATTACATCCTCTCATGTGATGAGGTTAGAATGTGGGCCTGACATTATCCCATTGTGTGTCCTTTCTTCATCATATGACCCAGACGCCCCCCAGTATGAGTGCATTTTTCTCTCTGTGTTGGTGTGTCACATGGCCTTATTAAGCTGAAGACTGCCGGTCAGCTGACCCATGTTGGAGTTTAGGTCCTGAACAAAGAGAGGAACTAGGTGTTTCATGGTAAAAGCTTTAACTCGACGCTGTGAGACGAACATGGCAGTCGCCACAGCAGTCGGTGGCACACTTCTGTTTCGTGTGTTTGGTGTTCAGGGGAGTTTGATTCTGTAGAGGAAGTGAAGCATCCTCATCTTCAGACAGTCAAAGAAGAAGAAGAAAAAAAAAGCCCAAGCAGAAATTAGGTTAATGCCAAAGAGGGGCTTTTAGACCACAGTGCATTCAATGTCCCTGAAAAAAAAAAAAAAAAATGTTTCTAAGCACTAAAAAGAGAATTTCAATCCTACAATACTGATATTTTTCACACTAAATTTACACATTTAACTCATCCGCCTCCTGTTCTTCCTGCCTACCACAGATATTCTCCCTGGTGGTCTTCGCCTCCATCGTGAACGAGGGTTACGTCAACCTGGGCAGCGAGCGCCTCCACTGCGTCTTCAACAGGAACGGCGACGCCTGCAACTACGGCGTGTTTGTGGGCCTGGTGGGCCTGCTGGCGTGCTCCTTCTTCTTCCTTCTCGACTACAAGTTCTCCTCCATCAGCTCGGTCAAAGACAGGAAGAAGGCTGTGATGCTGGAGATTGGTTTCTCAGGTGAGAAGAGGTCAAATCGAACTTTGCAGAAGGGGACAGGACACACGTGTGGAAGAAGGAAAACCAACGCTGCACGTTATCTTGAATTCATCGTCCTCAGTGTCATGCTGTGGGTCACTAACCTGAACCATAGAAGAAGAAAACTTGTTCAAGTTAGCAAAAATATTTGAGACTACGGCAGAGATTAACCTTCACATTCTTTTGCAAAGAAGAATGGACAGAAAAGTGCAAAGCCAGTAAAGACATAACCCCGGCGATTTCCATTCATAAAAAAAATAAAACCCATGTATCATTTTTCAGTTTCACAATCAAACATTACCTCGGCTTGTTACATAAGGTCAGAATAATAATAAACATTTAGGTTTGTAGTCGTAGTGCAACTAAATAAAAAAAAGTTTCAAGAGATATTAATCCCTCCTAAGGTCGTGTAAGAGGCAGTAATAGGTGTTGTTTTTCTCTGAAAACAAAGGTGAGCATTATACAAATTCAATGAGAACTTATGAAACCAGACTAAAGCTGAAAGTAGGTTCTCCAAAACATCATATAAACATTTGGCGAAATGAAACTGCAATCTGGTTTCATCCGTTAAAGAAATTAGACTTGTTTTTTGTTCTTAATTCCTAAAATATTTATTCTCAGTTCAAGGAAGTGAGAAATGGGAAATAATGGACCGCAGGTCGTTCCTGCCAGGAGCATCAAACGAGTTTCCTTGGCAATAACATTTCTTTGTTCTGCTGGTTTCCTGCAGGTTTTTGGACCTTTCTGTACTTTGTAAGTTTCTGCTTCCTAGCCAATCAGTGGTCTCGGACCAAAGTCAACGATCTGCCTCTCAACCAGGGAGCAGACGCAGCACGGGCAGCAATCGCCTTCTCCTTCTTCTCCATAATCACATGGGTAAGGCTATGAAACCACGCACGCACTGGAAGAAAAATGCCCAAAAACCTGGTTTTGAAATTGATAAATGGGTCCCATAAACTGGGTTTGGAGCAGCGCTGACTGTCTCTTCACCTTTATCACGTCTTCAAGCCTTTGTACAACCAAAGCAAGAGCCGTGTCCATTTGCTCAGCACAAAATCGAAAGTGTTCGCCAACAGGCGCTGCTCCTTTTCACTGATTCTGTTAGTGGTGTTGATGGACAAGATCTCAAGGTGAAGTCTTGGAAAGATGGTGTCTGGTTTGCTTTTTGTAGATGATGTGATCCTGCTGGATTTTTTTTTTAAATCAATTGGAAAATGGTGGACTACTCCCTCCAAGTTATGGATCAGTTTCTGCCTCAAGAAGATTAGTTCACCTATCTTTGTATCTCTAAAAACCTACGATCTTATCACCCAACGTTAAAAGCAGCTCTACTCCATACATTTAACGTGTAACAACAGTGAAATGAGAGCAACTTTGATAGCAACTTAGACTTGCTTGAGGACCAGAGATTAATCTAAATGTTTCTAGTTGGTTTTAATCAGTTTTGCACATCAGCTTTGGGGAATTTTAGTCATTTCCTGTTTCCAGAACAGCCTAGCCTCTGGGGTGTTCGGTCGGGAACGTTTGGGAGTCAGGATTTGCAAATCAGAGCACTGCTCTTGAAATAAAGCAGGACGTCTTTTAATACCTGGCGTCCCACTGTTTGACAGCCTTCTGGTTAGCAGCCAGGCTAAAGTTAGGTGATTAGCATCGACTGTGCTAGTAAATTAAACCAAAAGGCTAAACTGTTTTTTTTTTTCTTTAGTATGTGAGTGACTAAGACCATGTTTCTCTGTGCTGACAGTTTTTGAGTTATTTCGTGGATTTTGGGTTGGACAGAACCCAGATGAAATTCGTTTAAGCAAAGCTAAGTCAGCTTAGCTTAAACACTAAGCTAACTTGGTTTCTTGCCTTGAGCAAGAAAACAAGCTAAGATGACTAGCTAGCTAAAGCTAAGTTGTCTTGGCTTAGCTTAAGCGCCTGTTTAAGGCCCATGTTTGGGTTTTGAACACGATAGTAATATTTATCATTTCTTAATAAGACATATTATTTCAAAGAAACTCCACGGTACTCTCTAAGGAAACTGGAAAACAGAAGACACCAGTTTGTTTACATTTCATATCCGGCATGATTTAGCTCAGCCAGTCGTGTTTGATGGATTTTCTTACGTGGATGAAACCCTGGCTATTGATTTTGATGAGCTCACTCTGACTGTGCAGCATCTTGAATAATTTACTGTACTTTATCGTCCCTGCCCCCTCTGCTGCCCTTTGCAGGCTGGCCTAACAGTGCGTGCAGTCCAGAAGTACCTTCTGGGTACAGACATGACCCTGTTCACCACTGAGCACATGGACGGCGCCGCGCCCACCCAGCCGTACCCGTCCAATTCGCCGGGCAGCGGCCCGGCCGAGACCACGGAAGCCTACCAGAGCCCGCCCTTCACCGAGAACAACACGGCCCCCACATACCAGGTTCCCATTTACTAGGACAGACGGACGTGACGGTGGAAGGATTGCAGATGAGAGAGAAAGTAGCTTTCTGTGATTTCTGTTTCAAGTGAAGCTGTTTATGAGTTGATCCGGGGCGCAGTTTTCAGTCGCTGTTAGAAAAGGCTAAAAAAAAAAAAAAAAAAAAAAAAGAGAGAGAGAGAAGAAAATAGTCAGGCGTCTGCTTCTTTGTTTCCTCCTCTCGTTTCCTGACCCCTCCTGAACATTCCAGCTTTATCTGCCTTTTTTCTAGACCTGCAGAAAGGAGTTTCCTCCTGCATCAACGCAGATAAATCGAAATCAAAACCAGAGGAGGGAAAACAGAAGCGGGTCGCAAGTAAAGTGTTTCAAAAACCATTTTGTCAAAGAGATGAAGTGCTGAACAAGTTCCACCACAACAAAGCTGTTTTAAAGGCGCTCTCTTGGAGCTCCTTGATCTTGTTGCTTTCATTCGTTCAGGTGTCCCCTTTTCTTGCCAAACACTGGGAATGCTCTTGTTTTCTTTCTTTTTATATATCTTGTTTTTTTTTTTTGTTTGTTTTTTTAAAGCTGCACTGATAACTCCTCCTGAGCTCCCAGCTGGTGATCATCTGCTCTGAATCTGTACGTTTTCAGATGTGGAGATCAACTAAGTGCCATATTGTTCGGAAAGTGACTTAGTGCAATATCTCACATTCTTATGTACTGTAGGGTAGGTACACACTGTACTGTATTGGAGGTAGAGAGGTCATAGTCAGGGCAGGTCAACTGTAGGTTCTGTCTCAAATAACACACTTCTGAAACTCCTGTAAAATCCTTACCCTGGAAAGTTTCTAATACAAACATGCATAACAAATGAGCAGCTCTCGAAATTGAAATGATCATTCCCAGAATTAGGGTCTTTCTAGGAATCTTCAAAGATGTAAACAGCATCACAGCGGAGAATATTTCTTCTCTGCTTTGTCCCGGTAGATGAATTCTGAGGCTTTATTTCATTCTTGTAGGCAGTTCAGTTTGATTACAACGATAACTCAATTCTCCAATGCAGCGTTTTACTTTTCTGCAGAACAGAGCAAAATCTGAATCAGGCCTTGGGCAGAATTTTCTTTAGGGGAACCCTTGAGATTTTTTTTTGTATGTTTTGTTTTGCGTTTTTGTATTCCCCTCTTATTATGCAGATAATTAGTGAACCAATTATAAATAAATTTTACTTTGTGATATATTTGGTTGACCATCACATCATCTACCTTGAATTATTTCTTATAGGCATTTCTAGTTAAGTGCTCGTTTTAATCATTTTCATCAATTTAATATTCATTGATTTTATTCTTATTTTTACATGCAGTGAAGAAACGATAAAACTATAATCTGACATTTCTAGTTGGCACACACAGCTGTCCGAGTGCTTAATTTTTCACATTTAAAAAAAAAAAGATCATGACATAATCCTCTGAAATTTCAAGTGAAAAACCTACACATGTGCTACATGTTGAAGGAAAAACCAAAAGCTGCAACAACATGGATGAAAAAAAAAGAAGTGACACTTTGTTGAAGCATCTTTCGTTTCAGTTTTTGCCTTCAGAGTTTGTGAGCAAACAGTCTCATAATTCATCCGTAGTGGATGAGAATGTAAATGAGGTGTGTAATCTGAGACGGCATCCTATGGTAAGAGCGTAAGACGAGGTGTGTAGGGGTTTTCTGGAGAAACTGGGTCCTTTTATGTTTCCATTTTTTTTTAACGCTGCCAAACTGCCCTGTGTTTGCTATTGCACTGTTAGTTTTCCCAGCATTTTCTTTAGAGGTTAGAATACAGATGAGCTTTTGTGGAAGTCAGGTCAAGTCTCAGGCAAAAGAAAGAAGAATGAATCTAGAGTTGATGTCTGATCCGTCAATCCTCCAGTCCCGCGTTTAGATCTGAGGGGGTTAATCGTGACATGGATTGATGTCGGGAGGATGTGGGTCACCTTTTGCTCCGATGTATATAGCACCATCACTTCTGTGCTGTGGTCCACACACACACACACACTCTTGCCATTCATCGATCTGTCGTTGTGATGAGGGGTTCACATGAGAGCAACTGAGATCATCATGCAGGAGGAGAATAACTGATGTCTGACTTTTTGCCAAATAAACCTTTTTTTTCTTCCTCCACATGTTTTTGTGACAGTTTTAGCAAACTCTGTCTTGCGCGCTAACTTAGATTGTTTATAATTCATCCTAAATTGTATACTGAAGTTATCCAAAGTCCAAAGCATGAACTCAAGAGGTTTATTTATTTTCAATAAGCAGCACCAAATGTGAAGACTCTTCTCGGAAGTCTTGTCTAATGGGTTATTTCAGCTATTTATTTATTTATTTCTTAACAGTGGGCTGACACTAATATTTTCTCAAAAGTCAGCTTGGCAAGTTGGACTTAATAACACTTAAACCTTTTGTATAGAGTTCATTAAATATATAAAAAATAAGTCATTTTTTAAGTTGGCTCCGAGGCGTTTCGCAGAGCTTTGACAAGCAGGCAGTAGAGTTAAAAAAAATATGTCCCCAAAAAGAGAAACTCTGGCTCTTCACTCAGTGTTTTTCTCAACACTGTGATCCTGGAGATCACTCATATAATTTACACATGTAGCTGAATGAGTGGTTAAATGTGTAAAACAGTTTCAGGTTGTTGGTATTTCTGCATCAGGAAACATCAGCAGGTTGGTACAAATGAAAGCTGAGTGGAAAAAACTCAAACAAATTTAAATGTCCGTTTTGGATATAATAAAAAAAAAACCAGCTTGTCCTTCAGTTTAATATTTTCTGTTTATATATAAAAAAAAAACTTTTCATTTATGTTTAATTTCTAAATTCAGATGAGGAAAAACTAATAATCAAACATGCACGGAATCATGTGGACAAGTCATTTATGTTGCGCGTCTGAACCCGACTACTCCCCCTAGTGGTTGACTGACTTGACTGTCACCGTGTTTACAGCGGTACAGCACCAGCCCGCCTGGTGCGTTTGGCCCAATTCAGTGAATTTAAACTCTAAAAAGTGAGATGAAGACATTTCATGTGGTGGGAAATGATCATAATGATATTATTTAAGAGGGAGAGGGTAAAAAAAAAGCATAATTGTTTTTGCTTTAAGTCCCTTTTGGGTTAGTGTAATGAATTTGGGTTGCTGTCAGGTCAGGATGTTTTATCGTTCTCAGTGCTTCAGTCTCTTATTCAGTCAGTGTGGTAGATGATGATGATTATTAATAATAATAATAATAATAATAATAATAATGATACAAGCATTCTCTGTGTTTTGTGCTCTGCCCTATGTACACTATGTGGTATTGGTTGATTGTAAAAAAAAGTACAAATAAATAATTTTAAAAAATCAAGAAAAAAAAACCCTCAGTATGTTCATGAAGTAAATGGAACTCTTGAACTCTTGTGTGATGCTGTCCAGGGTCTGGTTTGTCCTGTGCTACTGAAAAGAAGAAAATATTATCAAAAAGAGTTATTTATTACCTAGACTGCACTCCTTTTTGCAAATACTTTGTGGAGAACTCGTTAAACAGGGCCGACGTCGATGTTTTACGCCATCGTTCTGTTGTTTTGTGAAGCTGAAGTGATGAAAAGGCTGTTAGATGTAGTTCAGCTGGCGCCGTCAGTGGTACCAGAACAGTAGGTTGCATGGATTTTTGCAATACGCCCGTCCCCTACAGCCCCTCCCCTTTAAAACAAATCTGAAAATAACACGAGGATTCTCGCTGACTGACGAACTGGACGTTGGTTTTTGTAGCCCTTTAACATGTTTCTAAGTTGTTTCCTCCTGTTCTGAAGCTGTATGGCCTCTTCAGTGTAAACTCGCTGTGTACAGAGATGTGTGTCACTGTCTGTTACCTGGACTGCAGTCTGACCATCACACCAATAAAAAAAAGACAAAAATCGCTTTTGGCCTGCGTGTTTCTGTCATTATTTCAGCGGTGGCTACACTCAGAGGACGTGGAGTTGGCAGCAGAGAAAGATTTCGTCATGTTTTTATTGGCTGTAATTAGGGCACACAATTTTTAAATTTGCTTGAAAATAGAATTCTGACAAATGTGGTGTGAGTGTCTCCACACCATGATGCTGCCACCACCATGTCTGAGCGTCAGCATGCTGTGTTAAGGGGAAGCAATACTATTCAGTACCTTCTTACTATTCAATACATTCTTCTGCAGACAGAGCAAATTATTTAAAAGGAGACACGAGTTTTGAAGAGCACAACTGAAATTTTGACTGTAATTTTTGATAATCAATTTACATCTTACTTCTACCTCACAATTATGTAGCTGAAATACAATTTTGGATAACGGTTTTCAAGGAACTCAGAAGATTGTGTCCCTTCAAAATGGACGACTACACAAAGATGCAAGTTCAAGGAAAATAAACATAAAAAAAAAAAAATCCAAACTAGATTTTGGTATGTAAAATACCTCTTCGTGGGGAAAAACAACCCATAGTTTTTCAGAATCATTCTGAATCCACCAAATAATGTTATACCAGCAGGCAAACATGGTGGTGCTACTATAATAGAGTCGCTTTGTTTCTTCAGGATGAGGACAACTTTACAAATTGAATGAAATAATGAATTCTCCTCTACAGTATCATTTTGCAACAATAATGTACCTAAATTAATTAGCAGCAGCTATCTTCATCTGATATTAAAATGTTTTTAATGGTGTGAAACATGTATATGCGGCAAAAAGCAAAGTGGAACTACGCGTTTGCTGAGCTTAATATACCAGCTCCTTCTCAGTGAAACGCTGGTAAAAACGTTGTTAAAGGGTTAATAATACAGGAGCGACGACTTCCTGAAGGCGGAGCTTCAGGAAGAGCCGGAGCTTTTAAAGAGACAGAGGCCCTCAAAGTCAGATGTCATATTTGATATATAGAGTGTAAGGATGTTCCGATCGGGGTTTTTTGCTGCCGATTCCGATACCGATCATCCATGAGGCCCATCTCAGAACCAGCGTCTTACTCCGCAAGCTCAAAGATTTCAATTATTTTTCGGGGTATTTGTTTAGCTTTCTGACCGTCATGCTAATCCGGGTGAGTTTGTCCTTGTGCGCTACTTTACCTGCCATCTGGCCGCTCCGGATGTCCTTTTTTCCTGCATTGAGCCTCGAAAATACAGCCAAACTCCGTCAAGTGCTTGTCTTTTAAATGCCATGTTAGATTCGTTGTGTTGATGCATTTTGACGTGCTTCACCCCAGAGGTAATTTTCCGCCGCAACACGCAAACGTGTCGCTCTCAGAGCGTTATAGTTCCACACGACAGGATTTGTTGCAGCGCGCTTGCGCAGTGTGAAGGAAAGAGATGAGCTGCACACGCAGGCTGCGAAGTGAGAAAAATGTGATCGGTTTTGGTGATCAGCAGCAAGAGACCGTGATCGGGGATCACCGATCATACACTTTTTCACGGAAATCGGCCGATTATGATCGGTGGCTGATCGATCGGCACACCTCTAATACAGCATTTTTATAACTGAAATTGCACAATGTTCCTGGAAGACATAATACTGCCCCGTTAAAAAAAAAAAAAAAAAAAAAAAAAAAAAAAATTACACATTTAATGTAATGTTTTACATAAAATAGAAAAAACTAACTTTTTTCTATTACAGGCTTTTTTCTTTTCCTATAAAGATTAATCTTTTTTTTGTTCAGTCCGATACAGCTGGAATATGACAGACTGAACTAGAAACAGTGATGAGACAGATGTACAATGTGATCAGCTTTATTGGAAGTGGATGGAAAACAGTGCACTGATGTACGATTTCCGGGCAAAACCAGAAACCTCAAAACAGAAGGAGAAGCGCTGGCACTTGTGTCGACACATTAAGGTGCTTGATGGAGGTTATGTTTCTTCAGTCAGACAAATCAAAGTAAAATGTGCAATAATTTAAAGCTGGGACTAAAGTCAAACGAGCTCAGTCTCATTTCCCAGTGATTCTTAAGGAGAAGCAGAGGACTGAAGATGAGTTTGTTTCTTTGAAACCTCGTACAGTACAACAGCCCTGGTGGTGATCAACGAACATGCCAAGATTACCGGATGGGGATATGAACGGAATGAGTGTGAATGTTAAAAAAAAAAAAAAAGTTCATAACACTTTAAATATGAACAGAAAAATTTGTTCCAATATCAGAAGCAGCTTATTTTCTGTCACATCATGACAAAAAGAAAATCCTTGCACCATCAGCTAGCTGACCACCTTCTGGCATTAAGCAGCAAAAACTAAGCAATTAATCTGTTATATTTAAATAAATACGATGCTAATTACTGGAACTGAATTGCTTAGTTGTTTAACCAAGCAGCACCGCTGCCATGCATGCTCATAATGACTCATGTTACCAAGACAAAGTGCAGTTCTCCGTTTAAGTGAAAGCAAAAAAAGCAATTTTAAAAAAAAAAAAAAAAATCAATCATTTGAATTCCTCTCTCAGACCACAACTCAACTTCCTCCATTATTATTATTGTTATTATTATTATTATAGTCACAGTTCTGATTACAGACGCTCTCAGTGAGTGCCAGCTGGAGACGTCCTTGAAGGAAGCAGGTCCAAGTGGAAAACCATTTGGACCCACCCATCGATGTAATCTGCCTCAGAGGAAGGCCTGAGGCTCCCTCTGTTTGCGTAAACGGCAAACGGGCTGCTGCATCTGCCACGCCTTCACAGAGCTGCAGCTGAAATGTCGCCCGGAAACAGACGTAAACTGACGGGGGGCAAAGGGGGCGGCGGGGCTAGCTGATGATGCGGCTGATGGACTGCAAGGAGGGGAACTCCTCGCTTTCGGTGATGTGCAGGGTCTTGTGGGAGTTGAAGTCTTTTGGGGCCAGAACCTGTCGGCAGGTGGGGCACACCTGGCAGTCCAGCTCGGCCGCCGTGTTGGCCGGCGTGGCGGGCGTCTGCCAGGCGTTCTTCTTGTTCTTGTTCTTCTTCCCCCCACTGGCGCCGGACTGCTTCTCCAGCGCCTTGCAGTCGGCGTGGGCGGTCAGCAGCTCCTGCTGCTTCCCGGTGTCCGGCAGCAGGACCAGCAGCTCGTTGAAGATGCTGTTGAAGTTGTCGCCCAGCAGGTCCTTGCAGCTGCGGTGGTACTGGGCCGCCGAGATCACGCTCTGGAAGCGGAGAGGAGACGGTTACAGAAAACAGGGAAGCAGTCAGGTGAGGGTTTTTTTTTAACTTACGAACCTGCAAAATACAAAAATATTGTCAAGTATTTTTCCTTTAGTTTCTAGTTTCTTAGTCCACTTAAATTAAAAATAAAACTATCTTACAGGTAACTTTTCAGCAAGATTCAGGAGATTGTTTAAGGTAAATAATTCTTTAATATTGATGAAAAAATTCAGGTTCCACTGGTCAAGTCATTTCACTTATATAATCTATTGAGTACAAAATGGCAAAGGCGCCGACGTTACCTGTCTAAACTGAGCCGAATAGTTTTTGAACTGGTTGAAACTGGACTCGTCGTGGTGGAGATACTTTTTAATGGACTTGATGAGCTCCAGGTTTCTCTGCTGGAAGTCGTCCGGCACCAAATAGCCATTAGTCGGCATTTTGGGGGGTCTGAAAGAAGAAGGATAAAACAAGACAATAAAACAGAAAGCAATTCTGAGGATTTTCAATTATGACACTGAAGAAGACGAGTTTAATGGTTTTTATTGCACAGGAGAAAGATTAAGACAACAGTCATTGACTTTCTGGTAGGCTAAATAAAAATCTTTTTGCATGAATATCTTTTGTCAACATGGACAGCTGCAATATGCATACAAGTGCATCCTATATATAGGCCTGCTACGATAAATTTTGCTGAGTGATTAATTGTCTAAACAATGATTGCGATAAACGACAATATTGTCTCAAGACCTTTTGACACTGATTTAATGGAAATGACTAATAATGCATGTGATTTCCTGCCATAGATAGATACACTTTATTTTCAAAAGAAAACATAACACTGGAACTGATAAATTAAATAAACAAAACAACCAAAAACAAAAATAAAATGTGTTCTCAGTCTCCATTAACAAAAAACGTACTTGAATAAAAACTAAACAACATAAAGCCAAAGTGTAAACAAATACTACATTCAACCAAAAGAGTGCAGATTATGAAGTCTGTATACTATATTGGCCTTCAGTAATGACTAGATTTAAATGGAGAAGATGGGCACATCCGACTACCTGATGCAATAGTTCACACTACACGATTTTTTTGCCCCTATTTTACCCTTATGACAATCCTAGATCGTTGGCTGATCCAAGATTCTCGCTGGTGATTTCGTAACCGATCATCCTGTAGTGTGATTTAGATCGTCGTGGCCGCTCCGATCTAAATCGGGGTTTTTCCCCAGACTGGGAGCTTAAAGCAGAATGTGACAGGTAGCCAATCAGAAAGCGCGGATTCTCCTCCGTGATTTCTGAGGGGAAATAACGAGGGGAATCCCAAACAGCTGACACGTTGCAACCCGAAGTCCAGCGGACATCGGAGATGATATGTGGAAACATTGATGTTTATTCAACATGTCGTGCAAAGAATATAGAAATGACAAAGGGAGGAGTCGGAGCCAAATTCCTACTGCAGTTGATAAACCCGGTAAGATAAACCTGGTAACTTT
>NW_015116045.1:21945-47818 GCF_001443285.1 Poecilia latipinna
GTGATTTCTGAGGGGAAATTACGGAGGGGAATCCCAAACAGCTGACACGGTGAAATGATATGTGGGAACAACAATAATATTTAACATTTCATACAAAGAATATAGAAATGACAAGGGGAGGAGTTGAAGCCAAATTGCTACCACAGATGATGAACACGTTCTTCGTTAACGTGACATAAATAGGTTACAATGATTTTCATTCAGTCAGGACTTTACGCTGACTCTAGCCACATGCATCACAGGTAGATTCTAGTAAAGCATTGATTAATGCCTGATATTAAAATTAGTTAACTGGACTTGTAGCCATTATTTTGTGCCCAGGTGGCTGGACACCACAAGACACAACGAACCCGATCGAACCGTTATACCTAGGATTTCTGTCGGCTAATGTGTGTCTCAGGTTTTGAAAATGGGCTGACAACTCATGTAGTGTGCGCTGGACATTACACTAAGGAAATAGGAAGGGAGGGTCAGTGGAGAGCACCAGAGTTGAGCCTTTTTTTATTCAGTGTCATCAAGAGAAAGAAAAAACGGCAGGAAGAGACGATAAAGCCGATAATTAAAATGAGGTCGACAGGTTTAATTTATCATGCGATTCATTGATTTTTTTTTTTTACAGTTAGCGGGTGCAGCATATATTCAGGTGTGCTCGATGGTCCAGATATTACAGTAATCGATATTCCTAACAGCTACTCACAGACTGACTGCGGGCTCCACCACGTTGCTGTTGAGGGGGATTCCTGTGAAGCCCGGCGGCGGCTTCGGGGCTGAGCTTCCCAGTCCGGGCGGAGGCATCACCAGGGGCGGGCTCGGTGCTGTGGTTTTCACCGGGAAGGAGGTCTTGAAACCTGTAGCATAAACACAGATTACAGTCGCAGCTCTTCGGACCACCTGAGGCATCAGATCTGAAGCGTCCAGGTAGTTTAAGCAGCCTACCGATGTTTTATGGTGTTCGGTCAGATGTTGACGTCCGTCATCAAAATAGAGGCGTGCTTACCTATTCTACGCCGACACCAAGTACTCGCATTTATTCACGTTCAATAGTTAACCAGGACCAAACTGTGTGGATACAGCTGTAATCCACAACATGCTCCAAATGTTACTCATCAGAGCAGAACAAGCCTTCTGTTGGTTTTATACCTTTAGGCGACACTTCCAGCTGTTTTGACTGATAACCCTGACTGCACTGTGACTGCATGCAAACACACAATGTCAAGATCAAACACTGGGCTGCTTCATAGCCCAATGACAGATGAACAACTTGCTTCAGAGCCGCCTGATTTATGAGGTTTGACTGATGAATGAAAAAGATTATGAAGAGCACAGAGGTTTCACCCTCTAGACTCGCAGTTTTATCACTTTGATTATCCAAACTTTCATTTTAAAAAATCCCTTTAGTTGCCGTTTCGGTACACAAAAATTAAGATTCAAGACAAAATGACACAAATATATACACTGACTGAATGGATGGATGATAAAACAATAACGCAAGTTGAAAATGGTGAATGGTGCTGCATTGTCATCGACCTCAAAATTGAGCAAATTGGAACTACAAAAATAAATCATCTTGATGCAAAGAAGGCAATTATTTTAAAAAGAACACGTGTTTGATAAAACAGTTTCTGCAGTTGGATGACGTGTTTTTATTGGCTGTGTCAAAACTAGTGTATTCCGCAAAACTACGATGGAAACACTTGAAGGAAAGCATCCCCACAGCATGATGCTGCTACCACCATGTTGCTCAATATGGGTGAGTTTTCTGCCACACAAGGCATTTGGAATGTCAAAAATGTTAACGTTGCTGTCAATTTTGCTGCTTTGATTAACGCTCTCATTTGCCAACCAGTCATTTAAAATGGACGGCCGTGTCTTGGTACGTCCATTTCACCAAGATGTAAAATGGACGTCTTGGTACATTTTAAGATCCTCACACATTAAATTGTTGAACAACCTAACCCTGATTTATGAAGCTGCTTTATGTCCTCTAGTAAAACTCTGAGCCTGTCAAAGAAATATTTTGTTGTAGTGGTGAAGGAGTCACTATTGAACATAAACAACAAGGCTGAACATAAAAAGCTACATTTTCAGTAATGAAGGAATTCACTCGTTATACTTTGACTCGGTGGACGATTAAAACCTATTTTTAAAAACTCCAATTACTCTAATGTTCTTTGATTGGTTCGTCTGAGTTGCATCAACGTTGGACTCGTTTTGGTGGCCTTTTCTGTTTTTTAGTGACCTTTTAATATTTAGAAACTGTATAATCGTTTAGGATTATATATTACCGCCATCAGTAATTCAGATTCTAAATCTCACTTTGTCTGAAACCAACGGATAAATTAAAATAAAACACAATTTAAATCCAGATAACATGAATTGAAGTTTATAGTTGCTTATTCTGCAGACAGAAGACTTTAACTAGGCAACTAAGTTTCACCTGGAGGAGGTTTCTTGGTCATGAGAGCAGGGAATTCCTCCTCTGGCTCCGGCGCCGGAACCACGACAGGCGGCGTTATTACCCTCGGAGAATCTCTGCAAACTGCCGATGTCGCATCAGTGGGACCACTGGCTGACACGCTGGTTGCCGTGACGGCGCTGGACAGTGATTTGCTCCAGGTTTTCTCGGGGACGTTTTCCTTCTGCGCAGCCGTTTCCACGGAGATCGCGTTCACCGGTGCCGCAGTGTCCGAAACGGTGGGCGCCAATGCGGAGGAGGCAGCTGAGTTCTTCTGCTTCTTCTTCTTGCCGACTTTGGAGAAGGGGAGGTCCAGGTTGGGGGGCGGATTTGCGGAGGACGGGGTTGTGGAGGGTTTGTTGTTGGCTCCTTTGACGGTGAGCAGGGAAGAGATGTCCAGCATGGTGGGCACCGAGCAGAACTCCTCCTGGGTCATTCCGCCGCCGCCGTCGTCGTCGTCAGACAGAGAGGGAGGCGTCGCCTTTTCTCTTTCCCCGACTTTCTTCTTCTTGCGGGAGGATGACGAGTTTGAAGAAGAGAGGAGCTGAGGCCCTGAGGGAGCGGCTGAGAGAGGAGGCGGAGCTCTAGAAGAAGGAGGAAGCTGAGGGTTCGGTTTGGCCACAGGGGTGCTGTTAGACCACGCCGAGTTGGCGCTCGCCGCGGGTTTGGGAAGCCGAACTTTGGGCACCAGAGCAGGGAAGTCCTCCTCTTGGAAGGAGGAGTTCTTTTTCGGCTGTCCAGAATAAGCAGGGGTCATCGGGGAGGAAACCGCAGTGCTGGAAAGACTCGGGAACTCCTCTTCCTTCAGCGCCGCAGCAGCAGGTGCTGCCGGACCCGGCTTCGCGCTGGAGGGACGAGAACACATGGGAGACATTTCAGCACAACTGACTATCATGAGATGATGACTTCATTTGGTGAGATGAGGATTACATTGGTGCTACGGCGGAGGCTCCTAAAGCAGGAAAGTCATCTTCGTCTCCTGGATTAGAGCTCTTCATTGTTTTTACTGTTTAAAAAAAACAAAACAAAACAAAAAAAAAAACATTGAAGACAAAGTTGGTAATCTGAAGAAGAAGAAGATAATGTTACTGTGATTTTATTTTTATACCTGGAGGCTTGTTGCTTGGTTTGATCGGTCCAGTCAGGTGTCTGGGCTCTTCAGGTTCTATTCTCTCTATCCTCTCGTCTCTACAGTGTTTTGAAGTGTTCCTCTCTTGCATCGCAGGTCGCTCTGTTTGCCTTTGTGTCACCGGTCGCTCTGTTTGCCTTTGTGTCACTGGTCGCTCTGTTTGCCTTTGCGTCACTGGTCGCTCTGTTTGCTTTTGCGTCATCGGTCGCTCCATCTGCCTTAGCATGGCGGCCCGCTCCGTCTGCCTCTGCATCGCCATCGATGCTCTTAAAGCTGCTTCGACCTGCCTGTCCTCTTCCTCTCTTTCCCTGCACAGATAAGACGAAGAGCTTAGAAATGGAGCTTTGGAGGTGAAATGTGAAGACAGGATAGGCTGAGTGCAGCAGGACTCAACTAGGAATGCAAGTTATCAATTATTGAATTAAAGTTGGCTGACTAAAGATTAATTTATAAGTTGCCATATTCTTAAAACCTGAGTTGTCAAGAAAAAGAGGATCAACCGTCTTTGCACAACATGAGAAAAAGGGATACATTTTTCATAATATGCTGAATTAAATAAAAACACATTAAATTTCAACATTATTTGTGTCTGCTGTATTAAATACTGACTGAATAAACTGTAAATTGTAGTTCTCAAATTATTAAGCTTAGACATAATTATAAAATACACCAAACCATGAATCTCCTAGGTTGCAAATAGAAAACCAAATGATTAAAAGAATAAAATATTTGAAACACTGAATTCCCCATTAACAGAGAGGCATTCATACTTGGCTCCATGAAGTGCATTAACTCACGACAGCCCTCAGAATCAACACTTACTAAGGTGAAACTAAAGGAGTTTTTCGAGTGTTAATATTTCAAAACAAAACCGCGTAAAAGTGCATTTTGCATCTCATGTCGGACTCTGGACCGTTTCTCTTTCCCGGTTCGGAATGGCCGGCCGCCATATTTGTTTTTACATCCCAGAGCCGGCTCAGCTTCAAGATGACCAGCGGCGCCCTCTTCTGGATGGCGGCCAAACTACAACACTAAGTTCTGTAAGCGGAAGTTATTAGTTTATCGAGTGCAACAAATTTTATTATAAAATATTTTCATCCCTAGACTCAACTGAATAAAAAATTAAAATAAAACAAAAAAAAAATAAAGAAATTAACACAAGTACATACAAAAAGGAAAAGATTAAGGCACATACGATACCTACCTTATGACACACTGTGTTAATTAAAAGCCAATGGAGAGGAAAGTGTGTTTTTAAACAAAAAAGTATATTTTCATCTGATTTAAGACCAATCAATGGCATGTAAGGTTGATGCAGCTCAGACAAATAAGGGGTGAGATCATTAAGAGATTTAAAAAAGAAAAAAAGAATAATAATAATAAAAAAAACATTCAAAACTGAACTGGAAGCCAGTAAAAAACCCCACCAAAACTGGAGGTGTGGGTTCTTGTTTGCTATTTCTTGCTAAAAGCTGCTGTAATAAATACTGACTGAATAAACTGTAAATTGTAGTTATCAAATTAAGCTTAGACATATCTCAAATCAAAAGAGAGTTGCAGTACTGCTCTACTCCTATTACACACTGATTTGTTTTGGTATATCATATGAAATGCTGGAAAGATTAAGCACAATATGTAATATGATCCAAGTTTGTGGTTGACATTTGCTGAAGTTCAAGGGAACTTTCAATGGATCCCAGGGCCGATCATGCAAACTCACCGGGAGTACCTCCAGCTCTTCTGGCCCATCTGCAGTCTACCCCGTCCTCCTCGATTATGCCGCGTTTCCTCATAGTCCTCGCCTCCAACCATGCCTAAAGAAGAACAGGACTATTCAAGCTCACTGCCTCAGGAACGTCTTTTTAGCTCGACAAGACCACAATGACCCACCGTCGTTCCTCCTCTGCTGCCTCGGAGCATAGTTGAACTGCAGGTCGATGTGGCGGTTCTGCCGGGCCTCTGCTCGGTTCTTGCTGTGCGCCGCAGCCTTGTGGGCCTTATAGTCGATCTCGGAGCGGAACGCGTGCGTGAACTGCTCCGTGGCGCAGCGTCCTTCCTCGCACAGGTAGTGGCTCTCTCTGAAGTGCTCGCTTAGATACTGGTAATCACTGAGGACAGACGGGTCAGTAAGAAACTCAAGCAGGAATGCGATGAAACACATGCGTCACGGGTGGATTTTCATTCTTCTGCGGACACCTGTAGTATTCCTGCGAGCCGTCCGCGTCGCAGAAATGGCAGAAGTAATGGTCCCTGCGCAGGTGCTTGAGCAGCTCGTCGTTGTCGAGGTAACGCTCGTCGCAGAACTTGCAGAGCGGGTGTCCTCGGTGACTCGTGTCGTCCGGATCGCCGTGCGCTCTGTGCCGCGCCAGTTCCTTACGGTTATACCACTTCCGCTCATAAGAGAAGATCTGGAGAGGCGGCAGGTTTTCAGAACACGGTTCACTTTTTAATATATTTGATCTCTGGTTAAACTTTTCACGACCAACAACAGAGCTAAACTACAGCCACCTGATCTGATTTTACAACAGAAATACTGGATTTCTCTGGATCAGGGAGGAGCTCACATACCTTGAGATGTTTTGAGCAGAGCTTGCAACAGAAAAGCTCATGCTGCTTCCTCATGTGCTGCTCCAGCTCCTCAAATCTGGAGAAAACTTTAGGCTCAGGACATCGGACGCACTCCGACAGCAGCAGAAGCCTGATTATAAACATAAAAACACATCAAGAAAAAGCGAACTTAAACTCTGAATCCACAGCTTGAAAACTGGTCGCCACCTTGTGACCACAGAGTCACCAGCTGCAATATTACAGCCACTTACAAGAATGCATGGGACATAAACCAGCTTCTTCATTACATCAAGCTTTTAGTCCCTCTGGAAATCAGGTATTTCTAACATTCCAATAAGAGTTGTGAAAAAACAGTTTCATCTCATAAACCGTTGTAAAAAGTTTTGTTTGTAATTTTTAGCCACAGTTTAGTTTTATTCAATCAAATGAGGGTCAGTCTATAGTCTGTTATTATTTCAGCTGCAGCTCCAGTTAGACCAGCAGCTGCATTTTGCACAGACTATATTTGTGTGCATGCTCTGCAAAACTGTGCAATAGGCCGTGCCCATTATTTAGTTGATCCAATGACTCAACCTCTTCCAGTTACATTTACAGTGAAATGGAAACTGTCGATGCTGCTTCGTGTCTATCTGTGTCATGTGACCTGACTGCAGAAAGAGAAAGCCCTTGATTTAGAAGGAAGTGCTCAACAGAGAGCAGCTGAAACACTAGTCTTGAAATATTATGACATTCGAAAATAAATTCTAAGATTATGAAGTATTTTATGGTACACATGCTAATCCAAGCCTTGACATTCAGCAAACTGATCTGCATATAAACATAACCAGCAGAAGCATTACACGAGTTAAGAAGGACTAAATTTTGATTTTCCATTTGCCTATAATTTAAATATTTCCAGTGAGGGCAAAACCAGAGTCAAATTTCTAGTTTGTTTGCACAAACCTGCCAAACACAGCTGATTCTAACATGGACACTTTAGAAAACAAAGATTTTCTGCTACATTTTCTGAGTCAACAACCAACAGTTTTACGTGCACAAAAAAGAGAAAATTGGTTATTCAAGTAAGAAATGTTGATAGCTTGTCTGTTATGCATGTATACAGATGTGCTAACTATCCAGATACTACTATAAAAGAAACAGCTTTTTTCTGTGGGAGAAACTAAAACATCAGTGAAGCCGTTTTCTCCCCCAATCAATTATCCCAATTAGTCAGGATATATACAGCTACTTTTTCAATATCTTAGTTGCTAAATTATCAGGCATGCAAAACCCTGGTATCTTGTGTTTTAAAGCATTATAATAACCCCAAGGCATTAAAAACAGTAAGAGCAGAGTCTTTCCATACCTGTACTGAGAGTGGGTCATTTCGTCAACGAAATATATGTTGTATCTCTTCTCAAAGGGAAACTGCTGATAAGGCAGAGCCTGAAAGGTCTTCAGCTTTTTAACAAACACCACCTGGAAGAGCATGATAGGAAAGGTTAAACTAATGACACCCAAAAAGTTACATTTTATTTTATAAACAAAAGGAAAAAAAAAAGCTGTTTAAACTTTAAACTAAAAACTTAATGTTCATGATGCTACCAATATGGAAGATAATTGATTTTAAAAAAAATTCTGAGGTGAACTGCAGCCAGGACATATTCATTTTAAAATGTACAATTTTTCAAGAAAACACAAACTTTCTGGTAACAGAGAAGCTACCAGGTTGAATCACACAGAGAGAGTTAGGAGACAGCGATGAGTTAATTTCCTTTTACAAAATTTCAGCACTTCCATATTCATGATTATGTCTATATCCTGACTAAATCCAGACATCCTAAATCAGGTTTCACACCTTTCCAGACTCAACTTTTAGAGATTTCCCAGTAAGTGGTTGTTCTGTCATGATTATCTATGTTTTCTAGAAACTGGGAAGGAATACAACCCAGAGTTTGTAGTCCAACCTTATGATAAAGTACATACTAGTTTATATTTTACATTTTTAAAGTTAAATCAAGTTACACATCATGAAATACAAATTGTTTCACATCACCTTTTGATTAGATTTAATGCCTTTATATTGTTTAGTGATTTATTTGATGTGTAAACTGGTGTCTAGCTTTTTAAAATTGTTTTAGGTTATCATTTTTCTACTTTTTTAGGTTCCCAGTCGCCTCAAAAGAATGTTACAATACCCTGAACCCTCATATCTACTGATATTGTCCATTTAAAGCATCTTTGTGTAGAATAAAGCTGCATTTTGAACCTAACATCACCATGTGTTGAAATCTCTCACGTTTCCTAACATTTGTCCAAAATGTAAATGTTTACTAGCAGGGCATTAGTAATTGGCAAGTTAATTACAATATTAGTGATGTGACGCTAAATGAAGACATTGCTACCAATATTAGATTACATTTTTAGCATGTTTTCATTCATTGATAAACACTGAAGCCAATCCGTTATGTAATAGTACCTAACTTGATAAACCAACACATACTGCTGTGCTGATGTTAGCATTACCTGCTTTGCTCGGCGAGTGACAGCTACTAAACGTAATTTAAGCACAATAAAGCTACACTATATCATTTCCTGTCGCAGTTATACCTATTGTAAATTCCCTTAAGATACTATTACACGGAAGCAGCTTTTAATACTTAGGGAGACTAAAATGACGTTGAGGCCTAGCTAGCTCCAGCCCCGGGCCAGAGTAGTAGAGTAATCCGCACCTTGTCCAGCTCCTCGCGGCAAACGGCGCAGTACTTCTGGTCGCAGAGTACCCTCATCTTGGTGGAGCAGCGGTAGCACACCGGGTGATCGCATTTACCCAAAGCGAAGATGTCGATGTCCTGGCAGCACAAGACGCATGTCTTCTCAGACTCCTTTACGGTTGTTGAGTTCATGTTGATGGTAAAAAGGGAGCTAAAGCTTAGAACTGTTTGGGAGAGTCTCGGTAGTGAAGTGCTTACGTAACGACGAAAGTGTGAAGTACTGCCGGTTATAGCGTCACGTAACGGTTGGAGTGCCACAGATCTATATAGTATATGGATGGGCCGAGGTCAGGACCACAGCACGCTCGTTGCGCCTTTCTCAGATGTGGCATCTGCGCATGCTGTCATGGCTGATCCACGTGTTGTGGTCTGGTGTTCACCGGCAAGGTTGGACTTCCGTAAAAACCTTTCACACGCCTCAGTGAGTGTTCTGGAAAACGTTCGGACTTTGCGAGACTACCGGGACAACAGTAACCTGAAGCTAGATATGAACCCAACTAATATAGTACCTTTCTAATTTTGTCGACCCCTGAAAGCACACTATTTTGAACAGTTAACGTTTGACAACTTTCTTCTACGCTGCTGAGATTTCTAAACACAGGATAATTTAAAAAATAACTGTTTTGTGTTGTTCTTCAAACTCTGTGATTCCACGAGACATGTCCGAGATCAAGAAGACTCCACGCTTACAAGATGCATCCATCCATTTTCTGTACACCCTTGTCCCTTAGTGGGGTCGGGAGGGTTGCTGGTGCCTATCTCCATACAGAAAGACCCCAGGCCAGGAATCAAACCCAGAAACTTCTTGCTGCAAGGCAACAGCTCTACCAACTGCACCAATGTGCAGCCCCAGATGCACTACATACATATTTATATTACATCATATAAAGGAAAGGGGTATGGAAAAGAAGCACTACAGTATGTTTATTTATGATTATTGATGAAAATGATAAAATCTGTAATCAGTCCACCAGGTGGCAGGAAAAATCTTTGGTTCATTTTCAAAAACTGCTGTTTACATTGAGTGAAATATATCTTTAATTGTATCTGTTGTCTAAAGCTATTCATTGCTTCTAAGGTTTTCAAAGGCCAGTGACTGTGAAGCAGTCTACTTTCTGAAGGTATTTTAAAGATTCTTTCATTTTTCTTCCTTATAATTTATTGTCACACAATGGAGAAATTGTATGGGTTTATCAGCAGCATTATTTGAATTACAGCATAATGTACCGTTATACAGAGACAGAGATGGATAATAAGTTTATTCAAAATTACAATAAATGCTTAAACGTGAACTAACTACTTTAAAATTATATCATGTTCTTTAAGCTGTTCAGTTTTTCACACTGAATGTCACATTTTCTTTCTATTTGCTCTACAGTAGCCAGATAGAACTGTCAAGCAGCTCTTCCTTTGCCTCAAAAATATTTTAAGGTTTTAATTTGGACTTTGATAGCTTTTCCACACATTTTGTATGAAGTTCTTGTACCTGATCAAAATAGCATATTGCTCAATGTATTTTTGAAAGTGTTACCCTGTTAATTTTGATCAGATGAACAGTTTCCACAACGAGAAACAGTATAGAAAATAAGAGAAAAATCTGAGGGAATATGAATAGTTTTAGAGAAATATGTGTCAAATTTCTAGACCTCCTGATGTTTGTAAATTACTTTGATTTTCACATTTTAAACCTTTAAAAAAGTCTTTGGATGCAGTTGAAGTCTCAGATTATTCAGAGGGGATTATGAACATAACTGTCAACATAATCCTTGTCTAAATATCAAAAGATACTGAAGAAATGGTTAATAAAGTTTCAACAAACATCAGATGTAGACAAAAAAGACAAAAAATATTCCTCCATCCTGAAAAAATGTTATTGCTTTTACGAAGTCGGTATCAAAGTTTAGGTTTAATGAGAGCTGCTGAACAAATTCATAAACCACATAGACAATCAACTTTAAAATCTGATGTGAACCAGTTTACGTTTACTGTAGGATCACCAATGGCAACACCTCATTTCCCTGTCTCTGATCTTTATTTCTACATTATCAATTTGACGATGAAAAGTCAATAAGACTGAAAACCAATTACCTAAAGCAGGAACTCTTAAGACAAAAACAGAAGTGTTGTTGGTTCTTCTATCTTTTCCTCTGTCTCCTTCAGCCTCTTTTAACTTCTTACACACACACACGCTGCAGTTTACATAACCATGTGTATGTGTGTCTGCCGGCAGTCATACATAAACAGACTGAAAGTGATTAGACTACCCTTTAGAAAGGGAACAGATTGCAGAGAAGAATAAAAAGCTAAACTTGCGCTGCAATCCTTGCCTCACTTGGTTTCATCCATAAGGTGAGCTAAGTGTGCCCCCAGCACTGGACGGTGAATGTAACTCTGTATCTGATCCATTTATGTGACATGTGTGGCTTGTAACATTTGATCATTTTCCGGCATTAAAGCCTGCGTTTATATACAACCAAATCTCATTATTTCTCAAGGTAATTTACACTCAAGGGTTCTGGTCGGGTCCTGAAACTGGTTAACGAACCTGGTGGAGCACAGAAACGAAATGAATGAACTCCAACATTAGAAAATCACAATAAAACATCAGTAGTGGTTTATCATTTGTTTAGTGAAATAATCTTAAAAATGAGGTCCAGTCCGGTCATCATCACAGCGCGTTTCTGTTGTTAAGTGTCCAGGGTTGCATTTCTGGTTGCTGGTTAGCGTCTCTTGTAGTGGCCGCTGCTCAGTCCCATAACTCTGAAGGTGCTGCTGGCAATCTTCTCATAGAGAAGGAACATGAGGGCAGCAGTCAGGACGGTCTGCAGAAGCTTGGCCTCCAGGCCTTTGAACAGACCCGACACACCGTGTTTCCTGCAGCAGAGAAGTAGGTTGAAAACAGGACTGAAGACTGATGATGACCGTTTAACAGAGAACTAAACAACAAAAGGCTTTTTATCGATATAAAATATTGTGGAAAAAAAAAAACATTTCTTCTAGTGGTAGCACACAAAAATGTTTTAAATAATAATTGAGTCAATTATTTATTGATTTAATTTCAACATTCACAGAATAAAATAAAATAAAAATTAGTGAGGATGGGATGTATTTGGACTGCAATTCATGATTGACACAACAGTCTGGTAGTCTGCTAGCAAACAATTACGGTGCTTTGCAAAATTGTTGAAACTTCTTAAACTTTTGCATATTTTGTGTGGTGCTACAATATAAATAGAAAAATGTTCTTATCTCCTTTTACTCTGACACCCCTAAATCAAATCCAGTGCAACCTTTTTGAATCAGCAGATCAAGTGCTCAAAACAAATCTGGTCCTTATTGAAGAGTGGCAAATAGAAAGTTACCACGGGAAGGATTATAATCTCTTCACGTGAAAAAAAAAAAAACGAAAAGAGACATAAATTCCTGCTTCCTATAAATCGTAACCTTGAAGTGCTTAAAAACCAGTTCTGGACTGGTTGTTCCACCCTTTTTCACTTTTCCTGAGAAATTCCTGGTAATTCCCTTGCAAGTTCACACATGTCTCAAAATAATGCAACAAACCATAACATTAATTCTTCATTCTGAAACGATTTCAAACTAATCATCGTAGATGTGCGTTGTTTGTGAAAACTCACCTGGCTCTGTTCACCAGTAGACCCTGGAGGGTCTGCAGGCTGGACAGCAGCGTCGACTTTTCTGTCGGTGTGTTGACCTGACCGAACTGTCGTTAGGGAAAGTATGGAGAAAACATACAGTTGGAGCCAAAATGTCCTCCAGTTCTTTTGATGAAGTAATGATGGATATAAAAGTGAGACCCACCCTGAGGACGGACTGCATTGTCTGCAGTGGGTATGTAACAGTGGTGGCGACGGCTTTGGCGACCGCCCCGATGATGAAGGCCTCCAGAGACGAAAGCTTAGAGGGTAAGGAAGAAAAGATCGGTCGCATTTTTTTTCTTTATTACCAAGCCTCTTATCTCCAGATAATGTGAGAATCCTGCTACCACCTTCCAAGCTCACCTCCCTGGAAGCCCCTCTCCTCAGCTGCCTCTTCAGACCTTCATAAACCATGAACTGAATGGCTGGGTTGAGCACCAGCAGCAGGGATGGGAAGGTGCCGTTCCAGAGGGCGCCAACACCTTCTTTACGGACGATCTGCTTAAACGCATCTGTGGAAGTCATAGAGAAGGTTACGCCAAATGGTGCTTCGCAAAAATATTCATGTCCCTTGAACTTTTTCCACATGTTACAACCGTAAACATCAATGCTGTTTCGAAGCATTTAATGTGGTGGACCGATACAAAGTAGTAGTGTGGGTAATTGGGAAGTGAAAAGACATTTTTGTTTTACACATATAAATGTAAAAATTATAACGTACATTTCAAGAAAAAGAAGGTGCGCTGGTCAGACTAGACAAAAAGAAAAAAAAAATAATAATGTTTTGGGGGTTTATACAAACTTACTGCACATCATTCTTGGCACATACAGTGAAATATGGTGTGGGGACAGAAAAAAATTCAAGGTGTGTCTAAAAGTATGTTTGTGCAAAAGCATACCAAACTTAATTTTTTTATTTATACAGAATAAAAGCACATTAAATCTTAACAAAATACACTAAAGTTTGTGGTAGTAATTGAACAAAGATCTGAAAAAGCTCAAGAATACAACTGATTCTCCATGGAAATGTGAACTCAAAGCAAATCCCTTTACCCAGGATACCAGAGTAGTTTGTGGGCCGGATGTCTGAATTGTGAAACTTGGAGCCTTGGAGCTTCAGCCGGGTATTGACCACCCACAGAGGAGTGGTCAGTAGGACGTTTATAACACCTGGAAAACATATCGATAAAAAATTATAAAGCTAACCTCACTGTCTGTTTGTAGACTTACTCATACACAAGAAAGCTTTCTGTGATACAGAAGGAGATCGGTTTACCTGCAACAATGCCTACAATGAGGTCAGTGCTGGGGGTTGACTGCCTGCTCTTCAGCCAGCTGGCCTTCATCCAGTGGAAGCAGTAGAAATAGACAAAGTTGGAGCAGCAAAGACTACAGATGACAGGGAACCATCCTCTGTAGGGAGCTAGTCTGCAGAGAGGCAGCAGAAATGCCGTTTCATTTCTCTCATAATTCAGCTGTGATTTGTTAAAATCATTTCACTCACAGTCCTTCTTCTTTCACAATGTCAGCCAGAATAGCAGGTGTGGATTTGGCCTTCCTGTTTTCATCCACTGAACTCAAAGAAAAAAAAAAAGTTGTCAATATCTAGCATTTAAACTGCGTCTGCAAAGGAAACTACACGTCCACGTCTTACCTTGAAGCCGTAACCTGGCAGTATCCAAAGGGAAGAATACTGTCATCGCAGTCACGCTTCCCTAAAACGGACCGAAGTCAGCATTCAACACAAGACTGACCCTTGTACGACAACACCGAACTCAGCTAAGAAATTTACAAATTTAAAGCGACGCAAATTTCTATAGCACAACACCAACTCAAAAGTCAAAGACATAATAATATCTACATATTTATCAAATTAACTTTTATTCGGCTGGGTAAGATGTCACTATAGGTAACTGACAAGAAAGCTTCTTTCATAGTAAATGAAAGAAGCAGTGAAAGTGAAGCTAACTTACCACGGCTCCTGACACAGCATGAACCAAACTCTCATAGGAGAAAACCTGGGCGGTCATTTTCAGCTGTCCTCTTACTCCAAGCTGCTCAAATGATGATGACCTCCTTCTGTTTCACCGCTAAACAGCTGTCAACACGCTCAGCTACCCAACGGCTCGCTGTTTTCCTTTTTTTCTTCACACTTCCTCGAAGCTGCGGCTCACAGAACGGGATTATGGGTACTGTAGTTCCATGCCCGATTTCAATGCTCAGTATTTAATTTGGACAGTTTATAAATATACATTTCTCACTGTGCGACACATCTGCACATATGACTTCTACTTATTTTTGATACAAATGGAACCCCGTATATAACTTCCTTTGCAGTGACTACTTTTTGTTTTCATTTCCCAAAGTACTCCTCGCTCAGTGTTTATCTGTTTAATTATATTTTATGCCATTTGTTACCAGTAACTTTATGCTTCTTGTTTTCCTTTGTCAAGTCCTTTTCTGTTTTTACGTCTTTAGCTCAAAGTCATACAGAATTAACAATTATTGCGGTGAGTTTTTCTCACTCAGTAAAGGTGCTCCTGACGCCAAGCTACTTTGTTTTGAAATATGTCACAGGACAACAGCGGTAATAACATTGTATTCACAGAAAATATAACCAGTGGTTCCTCTTCACTGCTGCCACTTGCTTGCTCAGGCTTAGGAATTGCTTCAAAGTCAACAACTAAATGCAAATAGTTGGGTAAATTTAGATGGGACAACTGTGAAATGTAACGAACTGTGTATTATCATTAAGATTGGACTGGACTGTATGTAAATTAATCTGACTAAATCATTGGATAGGAATGGAATTAACTACATTCAATATAACTGTTTACAAACTGGACTTGTAAAATGTCTTGAGAGAATATTTTTGGTGAATTCACAGTAAACTGGAAAAATGAAAACAGCCTGACACTGCAAGTGTTTTCACAACAACCACATCAGCAACTTCTTTAGGCATTTATTGTGATTCAATATAATATTCAAATGCTTGTTTAGACGTTGTCTCAAGCTGTGGTAACTGCTTCATACAATCTTGTTTCTTCTTGGGCAGCTTCTGCAAAGAAACTTTACAGTTGCTGGTATGTTTAGCCTGAATGTATTCATAATGTACATGAGAGCAACCAAGACGGGTGTTAATAATTTTTTAATAGACACAGGACTTCTAACAACAGTAGGGTTTTAGTTGGGATTTACGTAACAAGATACATTACATGACAACAAACATGAGTCAAGGAAACATCTGATTTTAAACCTCCATGACCGGAGCAGCAACCAAAATACATTTACAAGAAAGGAGTGGTTTTTAAAAAAAGAAATTGTTGAACATAAAAGTGAAATAAAAACTTCTTTAAAAAGGGACGTATTGATCATGAGGGAAGGCACTTTATTTTCGGCTGCAGTGAGGTAATTAAGTTACTATGACTTGACGGTTGACCTGACAAAGATTTGAGAATGATTACTTTAAGTGCATAAAATATCCTTTGACATGCCTTCTAACGACACTTATTAATGTTTCATGCTCTTCTAAGCACTGTGTGTGGTCCCTCACTTTTTTAAGCATGTTCAACCTGCTTTTTTTTTTGCGTAAATACATTAAACCAAAACAACAAGAACCCATCAGTCTCCGGCCCATTCACTCAGCCACTCCTGACAAACCCTCCTCTGCTCCTCGCTCTCCCCAGTCCTTTGTTGCTTGCTTTGCTTCCTTTTCTCCCCCTCGCTTCTCGCCACCTCTCGTTCCTTCTCCTTCGTCTTGCTGTGCTCCAAAACGGCCTCGACAGTGGCCTCCAGTGTCCGTAGTGAGCGCTGCGGGACCCACTTGGGGTCGACCGTTGGGATGAAGGGGTCTCCGGCAGTGACGAGAAGTTGCTGAGGCTCCAGGGGAATTCGGAGGAGATAGGCATGCAGCATCATGCGATACGGAGAGTCGTCTGCTCCCAAGCTGTAGGTGAAGTCTCCGACGATGGGGTGGCCGATGGCGCTGCAGTGAACCCTCAGCTGGTGGGTTCGACCTGAAAAAACAAAGGTCATAGCAGTCAGAGAGGAAGTTTCTTTATCAAAGAATTTTCTTGAAATACTCGAGGTGAAAGATTTCTGCTGCAACCCATCAAGTTGCTTTTTCAAACTGCAGCGACTTCATTTGAATTTAATCCACATTCATTGTTTTATCAATATTAATTTAGCTCTTTTGATTTTGTCTCAAACTTCAAAGTATTTAATGAAAATTTTAGGCAAAAGCAAAAATAAATTATAGCAAAGTTATGAACTTTTCAAACTTTTTACCAAAAAACCCCCCCAAAAATAACAACAACAACAAAAAAAAACACAGACACACACACTTGTATTCAGCCTCCTAAATAAATACCAAACCAATGGGATGTAATTTAAGGTGTCGGAGTTAAATGAAAGAGAATGCACCACACACTTTTTATATTTTTAAACAATGTGTCTTTTTTGCTTCACCTCAAAATTACACATTGTTTTATGTTGGTCTATCACATGAAATGCCAATAATATACACTGATTTGTTGGATTGTGACAAAATGCAAAAAGATAAAAAAAAGACTACTTTTGCAAGGCTTTGTAAATGAAAGAAAAAAAAGAAATAAGATCAGGTACCAGTGAGCGGCTGCAGCAGAACCTTAGTGACCGGGTCACCGTCATACACCCCGTACTCCAACACTATCAGCTCAGTTTGGGAAGGCTTTGGATTCTCACAACCTGTTGAGTGAACATGAGAAAGTGCTGTAAGCCTTTTAAAGCTAGCTGCTGTCCGTACATTTCATGCAAGCTGATTTCAAACCTGTACCTTCAGTTCCTTCAATGCACATCATATGCGTTTTTCCCTCCATGGAGTTCTTGCCGACAGCGAAGTCCAGAGTTCGTGTCTCATTTTCCACCCACCCACGAAGCTGAAAAAGAAACTCACTGAGACAAAAGGGAAGGAGTAGCAGACAGCAACGTTTGTGGGCCGAGCTGTGAAGCCACAATATCCAGAGAGAAAACATGATTCTTCAATAACTTTTAGATCATTGTCTGTATAATCTTCTTTTTTTTTATCATTTTATGTATAATATTATCTATCAAGTAAATCTTATGTGAATTAAAACTAACAACCATTTTGATGGGAGGAGGTGACATTATCTTTAAAAATGCTACATTTGGTTTTCATCAGTAAAATGTCTGTGATACATTTTGGGGGAAACAAAAAAGAAAAGAAAATTTAAACTTTACCCTACACTCCTACCAGGAAGGACGAGTGGTTTTGTTTAAGTTTCATGTTGAAGAAAACATAGCTTGATAAAACTTACAAATAGTTAATAGCTGCTGGATTATCAGACTCAGTGATAAAAGGGCTTGGTGTTGCTATACTTCATGAATGGTCGGACTATATTTCAAAATTCTGATATTTCCCTAATTAGCAATAAACCAACAACAGAACAGAGTTTGGAAATACGTTTTTTTTTTGTTTCTTACCAAAGACAAGTAGGCCTTAGTGACAGTGCGGTCCTTAAAGCAGCGGTAAGCCCTTCCGGCAGCAGCTTTATTAAGAGCGACACAAAGAGCTCCGCTGGTGGAAAAATCCAACTGGTGACAAAATCTGTTGGAAGAAATAAAAACTAAAATAATGCAACTATTTATGAGGCGTAACGAAACTGGATGCATGAATTAATGTGGTTGCTAACCTGAACCCATAGTACGTGCTGGGGTCTGCCAAATGGGGGAAGTGATGGAGAAGCTGCAGCTGCACGGTCTGCTTTTCGTACCACATCTTGCTGTCTATACGGACATCCCAGTGTTTGTCCACAACGATGTAGTCGTCGCTCTGGTACAACACACGCAGGCTCTCAATGCTGGCTGGCTCCGAACTCATCCTGCGCAGCTGTCAGTCAATGCAGCCCCGCAGAGACTGGATCGGGACTTCTGACCCAAAGGAGTCAACAACAACAACAACAACAACAACAACAACAAGAAAACATATTGAGTAATTACAGTTTTTACTTTAGAGTTAATACCAGGTTTTTAATTTCTGGCTGCATTAACACTTTGCCTCCATATCAGTCAAAACTCATGTAACAGCAGTCTGAATGTCGAGTTAATAGAGCAGTATTCAACAAAATGTTTATCCTTTCATTGTGAGCAACTCTTTAATAAATGAATAAGAATGTTTTTAGCTGCGTTAAACCACCATTATACTGTAAAAAGTAAGAGCATAGTGGTGTGGTTTATGAATTCCAAACAAATAAATACATTTCAATGGCACCACCAAGATGCAGTGAAGTTTTAGTTAGCATGTTATTAGCGCTGTTGTTTCACCTTTAAATTATTAAACAATTCACAGCTATAAAGCACGCCCAATACGGACATTTGCCCGGCAACGAAACACGTTGTTACATCGCTTTAAATAATTATTTACCTTACGTCCTATTGAGGTTAAATGTGAGGAGCTTATTTCCAAAACATGTAAACAAAACCACGTCTCATGGATCACTTGTGCGCAGGCGCGTGTTCTTCTTTTCTCGTTTTTGTTAGTCCGTCGGGATTATGTCGCCACCTTCAGGTTATGTAGCCCAATGACAGTCATGTTAAAAATTACAGCAAAAAAAAAAAGAAAAAAAAGAGAGAGCGGAAGATAGTGCGAATCGCTCTATTTTATCATTTCTGTGGATCTACACAGAAATGATAAAATAGAATAGTTACTGTCTCCACCTTTGTTTAATAAATAAAATAAATAATGAACATGGAATTAGAATAACATATTATGCAATTCAACCGTCTCCTGTTTTAATTGTTTTGGGAGGTTTGTTCAACAAAAAATGGAAGAAAAAAAGAATAAAGCAATTAATCACATCATCAGTATTGTTTCGTATTTTCCAAATTCATTTGACATATTTTTTTATATTCTGATACTTTAATCTGACATACTTTTCTGTTTGTCCTTAGAATATTGATTATTTTACTTTCATATTTGATAGATCTAATTTTTTAAAGCTGTCCTATTCTGATCCAGAACTGTTACTTTCAATTACTGGCCAGTTTTTGTCTTTTCAAGTCCAAAATAAAGTGGAAGTGTTATATGCTACATTAATGTAATGTTCTTTGTAAAGGACTTCCCAAATCTGCATTTGTAAATTAGTTTTCAAAGCATTTCAAGTGTTTCCTATTCATTTGCTCTTAATTTAAAGAACCTATTTTTTTTTTCATAGATACAAACATGAATCCCAAAAACTAGTAAATAGTCAGTGACATCAATGGTCAGTAACCTGCTTTTCTAAACTACCTTTCATATTATATTTGTGAATATAGTGTTAATTAGTGGAGCAGAGTGAGTTGTTCATATGCCTGGCCTGGTTAGTGCTGGTGGATTTTCCGTCATTTTAGGTTATAATTATAACAGATTAACTAAACCGCTTTGTTGATTCTTGGCTCAGTATTTCTGCCCAGTGTCCTCTCTGCAGGTGGTCGCCTATAGAGAAGATAAACAAAGTTCACGTGATCTCAGTCCTAGTCATAGTGTGAATGACCTCACAAGAGATTAAACACCTGGAAATAATCCGCAGACAGATGGGACTGTTTGCACTAAAACCCATATGTGTCTGTGTGTTTAGTTTTTTTTTACGTAAGCTCTCAGGAAAAACATAATTCCAATGTCAAGCGATGACCTCACATGGTCCAAAGCTCATGGCAGATTGTTCTGAATCACCAGAGAATATCCAGCACACTCCACCTGCGGGTAATCCCATCACGCTGCAGGTATGGGTCTGTTTCTCCAGCTAAGATGATTAACAGTTATTATATAAGCCATATTTCATAACTCAGTTTGGTTTTCTGCGTGTTGTGTGTGTACATTCATCAGAGCTGAGTTCCTTGTCATCGGTGTTTCGTCTGTCGTTGCGTAATGTTTCACCGGCGCGCTCGTCAGGACGATGCACCTGCAGCAAAGCTTTGCACTCGCAGAAACAAAGAACTGCATGTGACTCGGCAGGCCTACGTCAACCCTAGAAATCACAAAAGTTTCAGTTAGATGACAGACAAAGAGGAGAAGATGACAGGCGTTGCACCGTACCAATTCAATCCGCTTACAGAGGATGTAGTTCAGTTCTACCTCAGTCCTTAATGGGATATTCAAGTTGAGCAAATCTCAGACACCAACTGGAACTGGAACAACTTTTTGTGAGAGATTTTCTCTGTGTTTTTTGTTACCTTGCTGTCTAAGGAGAGTCCTGGATGCTGTTGGTGTTGCAAACTCTTTGCCAGCTAAACCAACACACTTCATTTTTGCTTCACTCTTTGGATCCAGGACTTGCTGGATGAATCTTTTGATGCAGCTTTGTAAATAAGGCGTGCCTTTGTAAAGGGTTCACCATGCCTAAGTCATTCCTGCAGGCTCGTTGCGATGAGCCCATCATGATATCGGACTGGGGCCTCCCTCTGCTGCTGGCGCTGCTGCTGCTGGCGCTCCTCTACTCCTTCCTGTACCTTCCTGCCGCGGCCCAGCGAGCCCTGCTGGAGCAGGCGCTCAGCGGCAACAACACCACCGTAGCGACTCTGAAATGAGTGCAGTGATTGACAAGGACACGTTATTTGTCAATGGACATCTGCAGGCTTCTTTGTTATCGTGTGACCATCCCCTGGATCAAGTATGATTTTTTTGTTTGTTTTTAGACGGATAATAGTTCTGTTTGCCAGCTAGCTTTCATGTGATGAAAGTATAAAACCCATTAGGGTTGATTTTCCTGAGCTGAAAGTGTGAGGAAGGTCTTTGTACTTAAGTTGTCACAGATTCACTGCAAATGCAAGGAAGTGTCAGATGTATTACAGACATGTTTTACCTTAAGCATGGGCACACCAAAGTTTTGGAGATGTTCTCGTTCGGTTTCATTTCCCTCTGAACAGATGAGTCGTTTCTGTATTTGTTTCCCCCATACATGCAATGTGACCTTTTTTTTCTGTTAGTTTGTCTTGTTATGTTGTCGTTTGATCCACCACTCTTCTGGTTATTTAATAAGAGGAATAAAATAAGAAAAAAAGAAAGAAAATCAAAAGCGTCAATGTTTTTTTGCTCAAAACAGAGTTCTGAATAAAAAGAGGACTTCAAACGAAAATCTGAGCTCATTAAGCCAAAAAGTTGTTTTTGATTTAGATATTTTTTGTATTAAACTGTCTTGTGCTGCATATGATCACATTTAAGGTATTGGCTTAGTGCGTTACCGTGAACATACATTTTCCAAAAAAAAAAAAAAAAACCCTTCAGTTGTTTTTGCAAAATAAACCTGTCCACCTTACAGTGCCCCCTAGTGGAGGGTTTCTGGCCTAACTCATGTAGTCACTCAAGGATTTTATACCATGGCTTTCAATTTTTTGAAAGTAGAAGAAAATATAAATTGACTTTACCAAAATTTCAACAAATCAATCCATCCATCCAGGACTTACATTTATAATTTCATTACTACATTTAATGACTTTAGGAAAGCTCTATTCTTGATTCAAAAAGGATAAACATTTCAAACAAGACATCTTAGCAGCTGTTTTAAATTACCTTTATTAAACAATACATGATACTGGAATTTGACAGCGATGCAGCTCTTTAGCTGCAGGAGGCAAAAAGATACAAAGAGTTTCCAGGTTTCTGTGTCTTTCAGCCTGACCTTGCACCAACTATGCCTGCTTCTTTTAGCAGGCGCTGACATCACAATAAATGTGCTAATTGTTTTTCTTCTTAATTTTTGTGTGACATTAAGTTCCTTAAATTCCTTAATGAAGAATCTCGCTCAATCATGCAAAACCCAACAAGCCAACATTTACAATTAGTCTCAGACCACAACAGTTCACTCAAACGGAGCTTCATTTATCAGTAAGTCCAAATATGTTCACCTACAATGACAACAGCATACTCAAACACAGCACAGGAGTGTTATTTCGCATATTCTACGAGGTATCCATGTACTCCAAAGATCTCATAGCCTCAAAGCAAAACATTATTTACATCTCACATCCATGATATCTACAAGTGAAAAGAGGATTTAGTTCAGATTTTTTTTTAATGTGAATAGTATCAAAGGACCTACATGCATTTCTTTCTACATTATACACAGTTCAGGTACAGGTTTTCAACCGTGTGCTCTTTCAAAAAGTGCCAAAAAAACCCCCCCAAAACAACAACAAATGAATGGGAATGAAAACAACTAAACAATAATTTTAGCCTGGTTGTAGAAGACCAAACATTAAACACGGCAGTTTAAAGGCATTTATCATCATTTTGATCATTTTTCCACTTCAGTTGTGCTAAGGCTTATAGCACACGCTGTTTATATTCACTTTCAAGTCTGAAATTGAGAATTATGAGAAAAGGTGTGAGAGCAAACAAGCAGAAAGCAGCAGCAGAGAATGCTAAAAAATGATGACATGAAGATTGTTGGCATCATTTCATAACACAAAGTAACTATTCCAAGGATTCCTGTTCCAGTTCATTCTGTAAAGTGATGATTTATATCACAATTTATCAAGTGAGGATGAGGGAATCAAGAGAAATGTTGTCCAAGTGCAACACTAAGGAAACTCAACAAACCAGCACCCTACAGGGATTTAAAAGCACTTAATCATATTTTCAGTTAACCTTTAATTTAACAAAAATGATTATTAACTTATTATTAAAAGTATAACTGGAACTTTTTTTTAATATTATGCAGCATTCAGATAGATGTCATATCTGCTTCTCTTGTGACTAGCGTCGTCACTCTGACGTACTCGAGCATTCATCAGCCCTTTCCTGCAAATAAGTTTATCACAAAACACAATTTCTTTCAGTTTTATTTCACAGAGCAGTCCTTGTTTAAGTCTCGCTGTTCTCATTAGAGGTTTTGTACTGGAAACAGAAAACATCGAATGTAACATTATTTTCTGTCCAGCTGTAGACTCACTAATTGACTAATGCATTAACTGTTCTAGCGGTGGCATAAAGTTGGTTCAGAAGACTTGTTTTTTTCATTTGAAAATAATTGTATGGTCATTTTTTTTAATGTTTTCTGGTTCTGAAATGTGATGATATTTGTCCTTTAAACTGCAATTCAGCTTTTAGGTTCAAAACATATATGCTTTTTAATCATTTTCTTTTGACAACAAAAGCTTATGACCCCAGAGTGATGGAAAGTTATGAAATTACGAGTGTTGAAAAGCCAGTAACGTGCGTTTAGACACAGCTGTCTTTGCTCTGCTGTTGATGGCAGCACATGTGAAGCTTGTAGTCCAGCTTCACTGTGTTTAGCACGGTATTAGATGACTCAGGAAGTTGGAAATAGTCTAATACTTGTCTTTGTAGAGCGTAAATAAAAGTTTTAAGTTTCTACAATGTTTACTATACGGAAGATGCTTGGAAAACGATTCATGCCCCTTGAAACTTTTTCAAGGGGTGTACCCTGGTTATTCTGACAGTCTGCATTAAAATCCAGTGGAAAAATGTAGAAAACCGTATCGTTTTCCAGATACAATTAGAGTAGGGCATATGAGCTTCTACCAGCTCCTGGCAAAGAAAATATATCCCCCCCCACCATTGCTGATCTCCATATTTACCACAAAGGTGTTGGGTGGAGGACCAGGATTACTGAAGCAGTTTATGTTAGACGTCCATGTCCAATCTCTGGTTCTATCACGCTTTTATTGCTTCCAAACTAGTTCGGTTCCACTGAGCCACAGTCAAAATGAGTTAATTTCTAATTAATTGATTAATCCACCCACTGTTTTTAATATCCATTCATGTCGTACTTTGTCATTTCCCACCATAAAATGTGTGTTCGTATTACATATAAAGTGTACATGTTATCTTTTTATACTACTGCATCCAGATCAGACCACTTCTTCTAGAAAACGTTTGTTGTCAGCGAGAATATCTCAGACCTTCTGCATCAAAATCATTATTTTTACATCACAAAAACATGGAGTCAAACAAAATAACTCACACAAACTGTTTTTTTTTTCTTCTGACCGTAACTCTCAACACACCAATCAAACCCCCATCAAAGACTCGATGGACACCAGTTAAAAGACACGTGAAGAAACACGATTGCAGAAAATATCACTGCAACTCCTTTTCTTTCTTGCGGTTGTTGAACGTACATAAATGCAAAACGGGTCGATGATTCCCAAAGCAATTGACAGCTGAAAGGAGCACGTCTTTTTCCTGCATTCATTGTGTGCGTTTGTTTGGGTTCGGCACCCCGGGAGATGCTGTGTCCAATCATTTGAAGCTGGACACTAATTACTGTCCAGAGTTCCTCCTTGGTGTCCAAGAGGATTTAATTGGATCAACTACCCGGTTTTAAGCAGCGTGTTCGCCTTCCTGTCAGTGTTTTGCACTACCTCGACTGTCCCAAAAACAATCTTTCAGTAAATCAGAACAAACAGATCTTGCAGGTACCTGCAGCTTCTATAGTTTTACACCATCCCATGTTAAATATCCTTCTGCCAAGTTTCATTATGTGCTTAAAACTGACTCTCTGTGATAGGCCACATGACAAGATAAGGCAGATAGGAGAAACATGAAAAGCATAAACCATATCAGGATTAATCGAGATAACCTAGAAAAGAAGAAAGTGTAAAGAAAATGTGACGAGACACCTGCAAACAGCTTCCTGTCTCAGCGAGCGTGATTACGGAAAGGAAGAAGATGACACAGTGGCAGGGTACGGTAAATAAAAAGCAGGAGAGGAAGCAGGGAAATCATTCAGCATCATCATCATCCTCACACTCCGCCGTTAATTCCCATCCTTGCTGACGTTGAGGATCCACTCCCAAGATTGGTAGACGTTCTTGTCGTCATCAGTGAAGCAAGACTTGACCACGTATTGACCTCGGGACATGATCCCCTTAGGCGCCTCGTCAGCGGGACACAGGAACTCCTGCTCTTCTGCTCGTGGGCCGTAGCTTCCCATCATGCACACGGCGGTGTTCTCTGTGGGGCAAACACAGAAAGCGTGTGAGCTTTAAGATAAAAATATATACTTGCAGTAAACAAGACAAACCAATCTGAACCTACTTCGTACTCCTTTCTTGTAGGTCACTTGACGATACTTCAGGCCAGACACAATATCTCTGTTCACCTGTAAAAAGTCTTACTGTTATTTCTTTTTTAAATACATTTTCTTCATCCCAAACTGGCTCTAAAGAAAATTTGCAAAATTCAGAGAATCCAGTTATGGGTTTTTGCAAAAGGCTGTGGCAGGATTTGTCCAGCAGAGGTCCCCACAGCACAGTTTCTCTTTGATTTGAGGAGTGCTCAAAACACACACACACACACACACACACACACACA
>NW_015116046.1:0-11661 GCF_001443285.1 Poecilia latipinna
TATATATATATATATATATATACACACAAAAAAACTGCCTTTGTACCAGTCCATAAAGTAGTGCCTAAAATACCAGAACTAACACATTTTCACCAGTTTTTCTATAAAATATTTAATAATTTTTTGACACTCATTTTAAAAAAGTTAGATGTTTTGTTATATTTCATGTCAAATGAAGAATCTGAGTCAGGGCCGGCCCAAGCCTCCATGGGGCTCTAAGCAAAATTGGTTTTGGGGCCCTCTAGTTTTGTTAACAATGTGGACTGGCTGCAATCAGCAGTCTGATCATTAGATCATTCACACACCAGCTATAAACTTATTGCATCTCTGGCAGTGCTGTTTACATTATGTATATGTGTAACGGGCATTGGATATACAAATGAAATTCCACACATGTATAATATAGGATACATTTATTGGCCAACTGATTTATCGACTAGTTGATTTCTGGGCACCGATTTCCTTAATTTTGGGGGATCGTAATCTGCTGATATTTACACTTGAAGCCCATGTTATCCCCTAATTTTATCTTCATCAGGAAAGGTTTAAAAATCATTCTCTGTCCTCTTCTGCTCTACAGTGAGAGGTGTGACTGACAGACTGGCCCACCAGGTCAGGTCTGCACCCCACTGTTGCCAACTCAGTGACTTTCTTGGTATGTTTAGTGACATTTCAGACAAAAAAAAAAATTGGCATTGGCCAAAATCAAAATCGGCAGGTCAGGCTTTTTAAAGATCGGTAATTGGCCAGAAAACTGCAATCGGTGCAGCCGATTGCCGACACATATTCATGACATTCTTTGATTAAATAAATTTCTCTGAAGAGTTACTCCAATTACTAAAAATGTCATTTATACCAGGTGAGTCTTTCTGCCTTGGAATGTGGATTGGCACGGGACTGATTCTGTGCCTTCAAATGATTTTAACAGAAGTTTCACATAATTTCGACGTTGTTGTAAAAATAATGTTTGTTTTACCCACAAAATTATTATGCTCAGCAGCAAACAGCATATCCCCAACTACAGCTCATCCATGTAGCAGCTATGTAGCCTGACGTAAAAACATTTTGCTAGACAATGTCAAACATTGAGAAGTAGGGCTGTTGTAAACGAATATTTTAGTAGTCGAGTAATCTATTGATTATTGCAATTAATCAAGTAATTGGATAAAAAAATTACAAAATAAAATATTGGTAAATCTTCCATAACACCACTGTTACTATCGGATATCAATATCAGTCCAATTTTTCATATTTGAGCTTCCCTAAGAGTTACTTTTTTGTAGTTTAGAAAATTAACCTATAACAATAATAGCTCACTTTCTAAGTTAACCTGAAGAAAAGTTATGCAAAAATCTGAAATTATATTCAAGTTAATAATAAAGAGCCAGGTTCACAAATACACTTATAAAAAATGTCTAAAATCCAGCTTTTAGTTTATGTGTTCATTTTCAGTGAGTTTAACAGATGAACTCTCACCTTGCCCCATACTTGTCAAGCTTTGGGTTTGAGAATACGGGGAATGTTGCTTGGAGTGGGTTTGGGGTTGTGGGGGTTGGGGGCAGGTGAACAAACAAATGTAAGATGGGGGTAGAGGGGAGGAAATAGACCAGGGGGCAGACGAATGTAAGTCCGGGGACCGATAGACCAGGGGACAAAGTAAAGTAAGAATGGGGGGGAGCAATACGGGATATTTATGGCACCTTCATTCATCACACTCAGAAACTCATCTACCAGCGATGTATTGCCACGATGATTTAAAATTTATTGTGCAGTTCATCCATAAAGCTACACTACACTGTAAGCATCAACTGCTCAGCTGCCCACCGTGTTCAGTCTATCTGCTTACCTGTATAAATACTCCTGCAGTGCTCTTCCCGACATTCACTTTGAACCCACAGTGCCCAGAGGAGAAAGGCTGCCAAACTCCAGGCATCGCTCCAATCATTTAAAGGATGCTTATAGGTCCCCCAAAAACGATGATAACCTGGGCATTATCATCAATCAATAAAATCCCCATGGGTCGAACTTGAAGATTGGACGTTATGCCGCTAACACTTAGCTTTCGTTAACAACTGAGGAAGTCAGAGCTCAAGTAATTGGATAAAAAAATAACTTTTTTTTATCCAAAAAAAAGTTATTTTTTGTTCCAGCCGTGTTCCTGTGCTAAATAATAAAATATAAATTAACGTTGCTTTGAGGCAGGTAAATTTTCCTCGAGGAATTTTAATAATCGAGGTACTCGAATCACTCGAGGAATTGTTTCAGCCCTATTGAGAAGTTTTAATTATTGTTATCAAACGTTATCAAATACGGTGTTTTAAAGCCAAAAAAAATACCTCAGAAATATACAGAGCCAACCATGAGAATAAACTAATTTAAAGTTTAAACTCAGTTTCACACAAACACAAAGACCCTAGCATAAATGTTTGGCTGTTGAACAGTTCAAGCTAATTTTCTATTACCAGCTTTACAAATTTTTTACATTACATTACCAAGGCACATTAAAACAAACCTTTATCTTGGCTTTTTTCTGTTCTTCCTCTTTCTTTTCTCCCTCCCTGAAGAATAAGTCCTTTTTTAAGACATTGTTTTGCTTATTTGACTTCTGACCGGAACTTTGGACGTTTGAATGTGCTCTGCACATTGCACAGCAGCTCATGATACCGGCGAAGCGTGCGGTACCTACCGCGGCCACCAGGCCAAAGATCTTTTTTTTTTTTCTTTTTGTCAATAAAATAATGATTTCTACATACATTATCAAATATATATTATTGTAAAAACAAATCACTTCATAGTGAAATTGTGTGTTTTGATATTATAATTACATAGAAATTATTACTACTACTACTACTACTACTACTAATAATAATAATAATAAAAATAATAATAATAATAATAATAATAAGCTCACTGCTTAGTTTGCTTATGCCTTAGACTGGCCCTGATCTGTGTTACAGAAAGTGATTGTAGCCATTTTTAAACAAGTTTTTGAACAACTCATGGTTTTTGAAGAAAGTTCTGACTTTGATACATTTGGCATTATTGGGCTGAAATACACCAAACATCACACTATTGAAAAATGAAGCTTGGAAGAGTAAAAGTATTTTTAAATGGCGACAAATTAAACATAAACCCCACATTAGTTACACAAATGAGTTCCGTTTTGGCAGTAAACATTACAATATAATATTTTACTCGCTGTTTTTGAATATCCAGTTCTTATTTCCCCGTTTGGCAGCCGTCAGTGAGCGACATGACACTGCACCCACGGCCCTGACATCATATATCACTGAGCTTCTCTGAGGAGGTTTCTGTTTAAACTGTGGAGCAGGGGGGAATTCCTTTAATTGCAAAGGGGAAAAAATAGAAAGAGAAGAAACAGGGAGGGCAGGCAGCAGCGGTAAAGGGTGAGGGGCCGGTGCAAGAGGAACCCCTCAATTATGGGATTGTTCCATGCCAGAGGGCTGTCTGTGTGGAAATGCCTGGCAGCTGCTTCCCCCTGGGGGATGAATGTGCTCAGTGGCAGATGCCCTGACCGGCTTACACATCGAAGCTGCATCATGTGTAACACACAGAGCTCTAACACAGAACCATCTGGTCAAATTAGCCATTAAAAATTACAATTCTCTTCCTAAAGAACTGAAATCGGTAACCTATACCTTGGTGAGCTAAAGTGTCAAAATTAACTTGCTCATGTTGTGTTTTCAACACAACACTCCATGCTGGAGAATGTCTAATTTTTACACCAAGCCTTGCTGCCCTTACGCTGCTGCTGTCATGGAAAGAACTACGTCCTGTGATTTAGCAGCTGGTGGAACCTCCATCAGCAGGAACTGCTAGTAATCACTTTACGGCTTTATCACATCCACAATATTTCCTTAGTTCCATGGGGTTTGCAAAGGTTCCAATATAGAGTATGGACTTTGATTGGGGCATTGCAGGTTCTTGATTTATTCTGTTGGGATCATTGTCCTGTTGGTGGTTGTAGGATTCATTCAACTGTGTTGTTGGCAACCTACTTTTTTAAGCCATTTCAATGATTTGCTGTGTTTTTTCTTAAATTTGGCATTGAACATTACGGCTGAAGCCTGGAAATTCTGAGAGGGAGCTATTTGTTTCATTACTTTGAACATTTGAGGTGAACATCCTTTATTGTTGACTCCTAGGAAGATTAGAAACTGTCCTAAATGTTTAAAATTGAAAAATCTCTAACTTGAGAATGATGAATTTCCTCTTTATCCCCTAAAATACTTCACATCTTGTATTTTCTGAGGAATACTCCTGCTTCTTCAGAGGTATTCACGTTGAACATGATCAGGCTAATCAAGTACATTTGACTTCTACTATTGACAAGTACATTTGACTTCTACTATTTGCTTCAAATTTAATGGAAAAAGCAAAAATTTGCTGTTTTGATCATGGCAGCATATCTTGAGCTGCTCAAACATCCTATAGTTGAATCCGCTTTTCTGTTCATGAGATGTAGTTGGCAACAAGGGAGAAAATAATAACCACACATATCCATGACCCCCAAAATTCAGCTGTTTTATGATGTGTTAAATTTTCTGTGACATAAAGACTTTACTCCTCCACAGCCATGATGAGAAAATAACAGTGTTAGTGTATCAGTTATCAGAGATGTGGCCCAAATTATACATCGAATTTACCAACATTTTATTGATAGATTTTATCAACTGGACATTTGGGTCCAGTTGATCTCTATTTGCGGGTATTTTGTCCATACTCAAATGTCCAGTTGATAAATTGTTTCTATAAATATATATTTTGATTTCTATCTAAGTGAAGTAAAACACATATAGGCTGCAAACAGCTCATTCTGAAATCAGTTTCTTTAAATCAAATGTTTTCTGTTTTCACAGGTTAAAGCTGTTAATTAATCAGGAAAAGGTATACCAAGAACGAAAAGACCAAGAAAACAACAAAAAGATAGAAAGTCTAAAGGAAGAGCTGACTAAACTCAAGTCTTTCACGTTGATGGTTGTGGATGAACAGCAGCATCTCACTGAACAGCTTAATCAGAAATCAGTCAAGGTTCAAGATCTCAGGACCGGATTCTCTCAAGCTCAGGATAAGCTGAGCTCGGCTAATGCTCGTCTGCAGGAAGAGGAGCAGAAGGTCTTTCGCTTAGAGGCTGAGCTGCTTGAGCAGGCAAGTCGACACCATCAAGATCAGGAAGCCATGACTGCCAAACTGACCAGCGAGGATGCCCAAAACAGGCATCTGCGCCAGAAGTTGTCGGCACTCAGCCGGCAGCTGGATGAGCTGGGGGAGACCAATAAGACCCTGAGAAGGGCCGAGGAGGAACTGCAGGAGCTGAGGGACAAAATTAGCCGAGGCGAGTGTGGAAACTCAAGCCTCATGTCAGAGCTTGAAGAGTTACAAAAAAGAGTGCTTGAGATGGAGGGGAAGGATGAAGAGCTGATCAGGATGGAGGACCAGTGCAGAGACCTCAATAAGAAACTGGAGAAAGAGACCAAACAGAGCTGGTGCTTGAAAGCCGAAGTTGATCAACTGAACCACAGAATTACAGACTTGGAAAAACTGGAGGATGCTTTCAGTAAAAGCAAACAAGAATGCATCTCACTCAAAAGTAACTTGGAGAAGGAGAGGACAGTGTCAAAGGTTCTGAACAGTGAGTTGGAAGCTTTGAAAGTCAGAGTCAAAGAACTGGAGGCCGCTGAAGGCAAGGTGGTCAAGACAGAGCAGACACTGAAGGAAGATTTGACCAAGTTAAAGACTCTGACGGTTATGCTGGTGGATGAGAGGAAAGCAATGGCCGATAAGCTGAAACAGATGGAGAACAAGGTACAAAACAGCACAGGCAAGCTTCAGGCTGAGCAGAACAAAGTTACATCAGTCACAGAGAAGCTGATAGAGGAGAGCAAGAAGGCATTGAGGTCAAAGGCAGAGCTGGAGGAGAAAATGTGCTTTGCAACAAAGGAGAGGGATGACTTGAAGGCCAAGCTAAGAACTGAGGAAGAGAGGAATAAAGATCTGGAATCTAAAGTCAATATGATGAAGAAACGGCTGCAGTCACTTGAGACAATTGAGAGGGAATACCTGAGAAGCAAAGCGAAAGAAGAGCAACTCAAGACACCTCTGGCAAATCGTTTCCAGCAAGAAGACAACAAAGTCAAAGATTTGACGCAGGAGGTTGAACATCTAAGACGTAAACTAAAGGATATGAAAGTGACAGAGGAAGACTCATTAAAAACACCAGAGTATGAAACACTGGAGAAAAGGTTTGTCAATGAACAAGAAAGAGCCAAAGCCTTGATGGAGGAACTGGAAGTATCCAGAAAAGAGCTTACAATGTACCAACTGAATGAAAAGAAGGAGTGTAACCAAGAGCATGTCCTTTATAAACGCTTGAAGGAAGAGGAAGCAAAGTCTAGTCATCTGTCCAGAGAGGTGACAGCTCTGAAGGAGAAAATTCATGAATACATGGGAACAGAGGAGTCTATCTGTCGAATGAAAACCGACCACTCCACTCTGCAGAGAAAACTGACCCAGCAGGAGGTGAGAAACAAAGAACTGGCCCGAGAAATGGAGACGCTAACTCGAGAGCTGGAGAGATACCGACGCTTCAGCAAAAGTCTTCGCCCAGGCATGAATGGAAGGCGGTTTTCAGACCTTCATGTGTTGACCAAGGAGGTTCAGACCGAGCCGCTTGACCTCATGTCTCCTAACAGCAAGACTATGGTACAGCTAGAAAGAGCGGTGGTCAACGGGAAGCTGTATGACGAAAGCGAGACTGATGATGGCGCAAATTACAGCAATGAACTACAGCTCACCAAATATACCCCTTCACTTATGAACAATGTCAACAATCTAAACAACAACCTGAGGCGAGCAAGAGGCCCATTCCTCAAAACCAAAGACGTCCATCAGGTGAACGGCAAAATGCAACCACAGCATAACGGCAACCACATCCAGACTGGAGATGTGATGTTGACCCACTGTCCTGGGCAGCCACTGCATATAAAAGTCACTCCTGACCACGGACACAACATGGCAACACTAGAGATAACCAGTCCCAACACAGAAACCCCTCAGTCATTCACCAGCACCGCCGTCATACCCACAAGTGGAGGACCCCCGAAGCAGAGAATTACAATCATTCAGAATGCCTCAATTTCCCCTACTACAAAATCCATTTCTCCGACAACTAAATCTAAGTGTTCCTCCATTTCAGATGAACCGTGCACCCCAGATAGGGCCCTATCACCTTTCACTATGACTACTTACTCCAGAGCCATGACCCCAGACTCATGTGGTTCTGTAACACCAGACCGAGCTATGTCGCCAATACAAATTGTATCAGTGACAACAGGAGCGCAGGATCACTCCCTTTCCGCAGAGCCTGTGGAAGTCATTGGTGGGCACGCCGTCTTCCGTGTCACCCCGGAAAGGCAAAGCAGCTGGCAGGTGCAGAGGTCCAACAGCTCGGGGTCAAACGTCGTCACCACGGAGGATAACAAAATCCACATTCACTTAGGAAATCCGTTCATTCAAGCTGTCAGCACCCCTTCACAAGTACCTGGACTCCAGGAGCAAAGGACTCAGATTATTGCAAACTGCAGCACTCCCGCTGCCAAAGGCATCAGTAAAATCACAAGTAGCATCATGATTAAGCCCACATCTACCCCAATCCAAAGACCGTCACAGATTACAGTAAGTAATGCCTATGAGTGACCTCACAGTTCCCAAAACTCTCCATCCCATCCTTAGTTCTGAGTTCTCTCATCTTTAGTGCTAACTAGTCTTAGAACCTTGTCTGTTTCCCTTCATGTATGAGTTTGAACAGGTGAATGTTGGATGTTTTATTTTTGTTTTGTTTTGTGGTGTGCAATAAGATGATAAAAAAACAACAACAACAAAACAACAAATAACTGCCTTCATGAAAAAATAAGTTAAATCTGCCTTGACACCAGGTTCTAATTCATGTGCACTTACTGTATTGTACTCAGTGGCCCATTCACTATGTAGTCTGATTCACACTGTTGTATCGTGCCAGTTTTTATTAATCATATTTCACAAACTACATTATGTCTGAGCTGTTTGATTTGTTTTCTGTTTGGATAATTAAAGTGTGCAAAAAAAAAGATTTTGTTTTAGTTTGTCATCCATGCTTGCTGATTTGATTTAACCAATAAAACAAGCATGCTTTGAATTCAATTAAAGATTAAAGCTGAAGGTAATTGTCTGCAGATTTAATTCTACTCATTTTTGCTGCATGTGAACAGGGTTACAGTCCTGTGTGGTCAGTTAAAAACTTCTTTCACAGACACAGATAAAGAAACTCTCTTGGACTCTCATGTGTTTGCTTGCTTGACCTAAAATCATAGGCTGATGTCATGTTTCTAAATATTTCCAGCGCCCAGAAACCCAGTGACTGAAAATGAAAAGCAGGGTTGGAATTCTTTCTGGATGGAAAGTTGGTTTTAAACCTTTAGACCTTAACATGGTGTACCATAAAGCTGCTGGTGGAGGGAAAACATTGCTTGGCCCAAAAATAGCTCTGGACTTACATGTGTTCCTAAAGCACAGGCACATGAGAACTACTACTAAATGTTTTTATACTGTATTTGTACTTTGGTCCATGTGTTATAAACAAAATAAAACTAAATAAATAATCTAACATCTAATAGTCAGTCCTACCCAGGATTACGCAATTGTTTTTTTAAATTTTTATTTATTTATTTATTTATTTATTTATTTATTTATTTGCAATCAAAATAACTGATTTTCATGGTGCAACTTAACCCTTGTGCGTGCGAGGACTGAGGCAAACGTAGAGGACTATGGCAAATGATACAAGTTTTACGTATGTGGGGTAGGTTGGATCCATTTCTACATACAAGGGTTAAGAAATATTTGCAAGGAATATTGAGAGATGTGTGAAAAATAATTTCCCCCACTCTCATGGAGAAAAGGGGAAAACAGCTTTTGTGGATCTTTTGTGCCTATGATGAGAGACGGTAAATGTGACTTTTTGTTATTCACTAATTTGATATAGTTTTGATCTCTTTCAATCCAGTAAGGTTGAGGCAGCAGTGTAGTAGAAGTAACAAAGAGTGCCACCTGCAGGTGGGAGTGTTAAGCCCAGTGTTTAAGACCAATTTTGTAGCTTGGCCATTGCCTTTTATGGAATTCTGTTCGATTGGAGTCTCACTTTAGAACTCCATCTGGAATTTCACCCATTGAAGTAGATTTTATTGGCAGACTTTTAACTGGCCAATCAGCAAACAGGAGAAGTTGTGAACAATGATGTTGATTTTGTGCGTTGTTTTGGAAGTTTGTCTGTACTTTTAGCAATGGCAGCAGAAAAAGTGAGCGAAGCTGTTCAGGCTGTATTGGCCACACTTCCAAATACTGAATTATAATTATCAACCGCCTCAGTCGGTGCAGCTCTTCTCTCTTTGCAGTAGAGAATTATTATTTTTTTTACAGTGCAGCCAATTTCCATTAAGCTTTATAGTGTTGAACAGATGCATTACATATATCACAGACGAACGTTAGCAACTGGGTAACATTTAAAACCTCAACGTGCCTCCAGGAAGCAATGGTTTGTCAACAGACAAAGTTCCAGAGCCTCTGGACGAAGCAAAACCTAGAACAAGGGTGTGTTTTTACCAGGCTACCACTTTAGTAAGGAAATTGCAATACACTTACAATAATGCGTTAGTGTTGAAAAAATACATATATTTGATGATTTTGGGTGAATTTTATGATTGCAGAATTGTGAAAAAGTGGAGAGACTGAAAAGATATATCAATTTAGCAGCAGAAATGAAATGTTTTATTTTAAATAAAATTCTTTAGAACCTATTTTGTAATATTATTTAACGTCTTTTTGTAAATATATTAATACCATTTCATCACTCTGCAAAATTTTGACTAAATCAGATATTTTTATTCTTCAGCAGACAGCATTCATACAAAACAATGAACATGAAAGGAAAATGTTTTGGTAGAGGTATTTTTTAATCCATCTGAGAATAAAGAAAATTCTCTCTTTAACTTATATAATACGTTAAAACTATTCAAAGCAAAGAACTTTGATGGATATAAATATTTTAATAGTGTCTTATCCCCAACCTCCTGCTGGAGCTTGGGGTGCTCTACGTTCAGGACAACCCTTCACTAGACTAAGTATATTTAGTTTAGAAACAAATTGATGCTTTTTTTCCCCAACATGTTTATCCCCAGAACTGGAAGTCTTTGAAGACCTCTTGCAGTTTACTGATCAGTAACCCAAACCATCTGTTTTGTTTTCCTTACCCCCACAAAGTGAGTCATCTACACAGCTTACAAAAGCTCTTCCAAGAATATGCATTCCTCTAGAACAGTGTTTTTCAACCTTTTTTGAGCCAAGGTACATTATTTTCATTGAAAAAATCACGAGGCACACCACCAACCAAAAATGTAAACAAAGATACTCTGTAGTTACCTATATTACATATATAGTCATTCTTATCAAAGTGTCTTGAATAGGAATCAAATAAACACAAAAATGTATCTTTATCACATTTTACATTTCTTATTTCAAATTGCACGTAACATGTCCACTTCAAAAATACACCTGAACAGGGCCACAACACTGTGGTGTTAAATTTAAAGAAGTTGTAAAAAACTTCAAAGTGTTTTACAAACTAATCCACAAGCATTATTTAAGCTGGAATACAGAACATAATTCTTATTCTGAAAGAAGCAATAATATTTGGGAAAGATTTCACTGTTACAATATGAAGATTTGCATGTACAAAATGTCAATATCTGTATATTTTACCCACTTAGTGTGAAACCTGTGCATATTTGGATGAAAACAGCTGATTTCCTGGCAGAAATTGAAGACAAAGCTCTTCCTCAACAGCTCTCAGTCTCTCTCTGGTTTCAGTTTTTATAGTAGCCAGGCTTGAGAAGCTCACTTCACACAGACATGTTGTGGGAAATGGACCCAGGTTCTTTGCAACTACTGCTGAGCTTCACTGTCTTTTCCATCACTGTCGTCACAGTCTTGCTAGATACGGTGCTCTCACCGCTACCTGTAACATTCATGGCTCACTAATTCTCTTGTTTTAATGTAAAATGCTCTGTACCTACTGCCATCTAGTGGTTAAAAAAATATATGATTACGCCGCTAGCCACTACTAACCATGGTTTCGTTCACGCCGAGCTGAAGTGCAGCGGCTCTATTTCCCTCCTGTAGTGGAAGCCCGACAGCCCTCAACTTAAAAGCTGCATCATATGAGTTTGAAAACATTTCTCCGTCGTGCCTGCTGCTAGCATGTGGTTGTTCTAAATGAAAATTAACGCGTTCTTCTTTGATCTACAATTTTGACTTCTAATGATTCACGTCCTGCTAGAGAGCCCCCTGGTGGTTGAAGAAAAATACACAGAAAAGCTGCACCGGGCTACAATCCGCATGGTTCAAAGTTTAGGAAAAAAGTAGCAGCTTATAGTCCGGAAAATACGGTACCATAGGTGAAATTGGATAATTTCCACGGCACACCTGACGATCACTCACGGCACACTAGTGTGCCGCGGAACAGTGGTTGAAAAACACTGCTCTAAGGCTATCGCTAGCACTGAAAAAGTCCAGGGTTGGTGCTGTGCACCTCCTCTAATCGGTTGATTA
>NW_015116046.1:16063-19064 GCF_001443285.1 Poecilia latipinna
AATTTTCACGGCACACCTGACGATCACTCACGGCACACTAGTGTACCGCGGAACAGTGGTTGAAAAACACTGCTCTAGAATGCCCACTGTACCATTGGTGGCTGGATATGTGTAATTCATAAAATTAAGAACTAAAAAGTAAATGTACACAGAGAACAGGATGAGTAATGATGAAAGGATGTGGGATGATTCATATTTACTGTCATGGTCAGAATCAATGTTGGAGCAGAGAAGAAAATCCACTTTATGAAGATTTTTGTACTTTTTGTCATACTTACATGTTTCAGGTGATCCAAAAATTGAGTATCAGACAATTTGATTATAAACAGAATTCATTTGTGAAATAATGATTTCCAACCTGGCACTATGTAAAAAATCAGTTGCCCACCTTTATCAGCCTGCCACCAAGCATTTTTCTTCTTTGCAGATTTCATTTTTATTTCAGCATGAACGTTTTGTTTTAAATCACAAATGTATTTGCACCTTTCAGTCTGGAAGCCTTAAAAATTGCTTAGTTATCCTTTCCAGGGTGATAGATGTCAATAAATGTGTTCATCATCCAAATGTGAGATTTCTGTAGCGGATAGGTTCCCTTTTTTTTTTTTTTATCTGTTGACTACTTCATGTTGCCAGTCAGGTCCTAACTGAAAGGTTTCTTGTTCTACCGGTCTGGCAGTAATCTGGGCTGATCATGGATAGAAAAATTGACAATCAAGTAGTAGCGTTTCACAGGCATTTTAGTCCTTTTATTCTTAATAAGTTAAATAGTTATTTTTTTTAAATTGCCTATATTAAATTAGCATGTTTCAGATAATTTTCATCCAAAACAAAAATTAATTAAATGTTTTGATCAATTTTATGACGGTGTATTAGGGACTAAGGTTGTTTTTCTTAACAGAAAGAAAGGCATATTAGTGGAAAAAATCTGTAAAATTGCTAGAAAAGTTATTTTAATAAAAAAAAAAGCTTCAAAAGAGTTATGAAGAACTGATGTGACCAGCTCAGCAAGTCCATGCCATTGTTTGTTTGAAATGGGCAAAATTGTTTCAAAGTCCTAGTTCTGATATTAATTTAATGCTGATGTACAAAAAGATGAAATAGTTCTTTGTTTGTAAAACCAAAGGATAACTTCACAAGTTGCTCAACATCCCTCATTTTCGCTTGTCATTATTCTTCACGGAGAAGTTATAACATTTCTTCTTTATTTTCCTAATATTACAGTTTTATTCTTATATTATTCCTCCTTTAATCTTAAATTATTAAAACTTTTTTCTCATATTTTAACAACTCTGTTCTGGCTATTATGACTATTCTCAAATTATTACTTTGTTCTCATATTGTTACAACTTTGTTCTGGTAATATACTGGTAATATGACTTTATGCTTGAAATATAAAAACTAATTCTCATATTATTACAACTTTATTCTTGAATTATTACAATTTCCTTCTGTAACACTATGACTTCATGTCATATGATTTTATTTTCATATGACTTCATTCTGTTTTTTTTTTGTTTTTTTTTGTAGCCTGGTTCTAATACTCAGTCATACATTTTCAAACTTCTCTAAGCCAGAGAACAAACCTGAACACAGCACAACTCCATGAGGAGGCCAATATTTATCATAGCGCTGCTAAGGCTGTAAAAGATCCCAAACATGCATCACTGTTGGAAAGACTTGTGAAGCAAATTCCAGCTCCAACACAACACACACACACACACACACACACACACACGCACTGGTCACAAGATGATGAAATAAAACATTGACCTAAACAAGTGAGAGGAGGCGCAGCTGTGGAAACCAGATCCAACGTCTGTCTGGGTGCGATGAAACCACTCCGGGTCCAAACAAGATGCTATTCATTAGAGAACCACTTGATAAACCACCAGCAGCTGAGCCGTCCGTCTGTGACCTCAATTACCCCCTGACTCACTCACCACTTATTTGATTCATCAGTTTCAGCCGAGGAAGATAAATGTGTGCAGAGAGTGATAATGTGACTTCCTGGAAGGCCGTTGCTCTAGAGGAACTCATAGTGATGCTACGTGTTATTAAAAATATCTCAAACATCCTGAGAACAAAAAAAACATAATAATGCGGCATAGAGACTGCAAGACAAGCACCAATCCGAGCTTGTGTTTGGTTGCTACAGCAGCAGCAGAGGAAACACTCATGCTGCACTGAGACACCAGAGAACAGAACCTCTCTCTCATGCTCTCTGTTTTTGGTGAAAACTCAGCAATGTCATGAAGACACTTGGCTTCATGACAAGTGAAGCCAAGTGGCTCATTAACCAACACTTTATTAACTGAAATTTTCTTCAATATTTAAGCATTTCCAAGGTGGTTTTTGGCAATTCCTCTGAATTTCATGGTACGTATGAGTGAACATAAGCTTTTGATTTGAGGATGTGTGATGAAACCGCTGGAAATGTCTCAGAGCAAACGGACAACATGTGCCCCTCTTCCCGCCTGGACACACAGGTGTTCAGTTTCCTTAGAATTCTGCACCATGATTGAGTCTTGAGCATTGTGTACAAGACTGAAATATTTCCAAAGGACTGGGGAGAGGAAAAGGAAGAGGCTGCTATCAAGTATTTAAGAGGGAAGTTGTGTTTTGTGCCAGTTACATTCCCTGACAACCGTGCAAATGACTGTCAGCCACTGTTTTCTTAAAGTTATCCAGAGTTATTCTGTAGCATAAAGCCAACCAATTTGTTTTCGTAGAACTCCTCATGAATTAGCCAGGATTAAATAAATGCAAAAAGTCGTGCATAGGCTGTTTATGGCTGAGCATGCAAAGCCTTGTAACTGTGCAAATATCTTATCAGGGTTACTGCAAACAGGATAGCCTCTAAATCAGGTGTCCCCAAACTTTTTCCTGTGAGGGCCACATAACTTTTCCCTTCCCTGGTGGGGGGCTGGAGTCAGTTTGTAACAGAAAAAGTGTGACGATTGCAGGAGTGCCTAAATGTAAACATTTATTGTTTTCCAGAAAG
>NW_015116046.1:23160-24230 GCF_001443285.1 Poecilia latipinna
AGGCGGGCCGGATCCGGCCCGCGGGCCGTAGTTTGGGGACCACTGCTCTAAATGGTCCCCAAAAAAAAGATTCCCATCGGCATCTTGGCATGAGGCTGCACTTGTAAACACGCTGATTAAGATGTGATTGTGCGCTAAATGCTGCTAGTTTGAGGACATGAGCTGCTCGTTTGTTTGACAGCCACACATCAGAAATGGTCAAATGGTTTCTGAGCAGACTGATGCACTGGGACAGATTAAAGGGTTCTTTGGAAATGGACTCTTCCTCCTATTAGGACTTGTATCTGCTACTAAAATTTATTTCAGCTGCAGGTTATTATTATTATTATTATTATTATTATTATTATTATTTTATTTTATTTTATTTTTAATTTTTGCTCATTCTGCTTTGGAGAATAAATCAAGTTCAGATAGACTGAATGTGTTCTTTTTGAGGATGTTTGTTCATCATTTGTTTGGTGGAGACATTGAATGTACAATTATTCCCTCTGCTTTAGATGCTGTAAAGCTGGGAGGATTTTTTGCACTTTCTTTTTTTAAATGTTTATATAGTATGATGCATAACCATGGAAACAGGGTGTTGTCTTTACAATTGGGAGTAGTTAAGGAACATCCCAGAAGCTTAAATAATACCTGAATATAGAGCAGAAAGAGGAGGAGGAAGTTCAAACCATCTCTTCCATCAATTGTAAAGGGCAAGGATCACATCTCCTACTGCTCCAACATCTTTCTGCCCAACTTTCTAACCATACGACCAGAAAAAACTTTATAGAGGGGCGGCAAAAACAACCGCAAGTCCTGGTGGACCAAGTTTGTACCATTCTTGACTTCATCTTTTATTGTCTCTTCCATCTATCATAGCAAACAAGAAGCTTCTCCCCAACTCCAACATCTCTGTGCTCAACTTTGCAACCTTCAGTCCAGTCTCAACTCTTCTTTATCCACTAACATGTTTTTTCACCACCTCCATTTGTCAACTCTAACAAGCATCCACATTCCTATTGTTTATCCCCTGTTGTTGCACAACACCTCCCCCACCCCTTCTCTCTCTCTACTTCCTCTTCTGAGAG
>NW_015116046.1:29879-33612 GCF_001443285.1 Poecilia latipinna
GTGCGTGTGTATTTTTTTTGTTTGTTTTTTGCAATGTGATGCTAATTTAGGAATATTTGTCAGGAATTTATATGATATTTGAGCTAATATATAGCTCAAATATATTATATTTGATATGTCAAACATCATATATCTGGACTATTAAATATATTATATTTTAGTACGGCTGAGGCAGCAGTCACTCAAACTCAATGTTTTTGACCAATTTTGAGAAACATTTACAGTAAAATAAGAAAAAATGTGGGGATCTATTGATTTTGTATGAATTTTGAGGATTTAGAGGGACTTATTGATGTAATTTGGAGACTAGAGGGCCACATAAAAAGCCAGATTTGGCCCTCGGGCCTTAGTTTGACACATGTGATCTAGTGGTTTGTGTAGGTACTGTAGAACAATTTAGAAAACTACTGTAAAATGTAACAATTTAGAATATACGTTGTGATGAGTCATTTGAAAATTGACAACCTTTAAGCAGGCATTAAACATACTTTTTATTAAAGCTACATTTCTGTATTAAAAATGTTCCAATGTTTTAAATTGAAATTGTTTTAGTTAGCTGTAAGTGGAAAATTATCGTAATTAACAGAAATAAAGGTTTTCAAACATCAAACTTTGTGTAGTGACCAGTGACGTCGGACCACTTTTTTCGAGTAATCTAACGCATTGTTATTTCGAATCCAGTAGTCAGACTGCAGATACTTATCGAAATCACTTTGCATTACTGTGCGTTTTCTTTTGTAGTTTAATTTTATATTCTCTACACGTCTTGGGAATTGATCGCCGTGTCTATGCGACAATATCAGCAGCGACAGAAACATAAACAATGGAGGGAGGAGAGAGATGCGCATTTTGTTGCTGGAAAGACAGGATCTATTTTGAATTTCGCTCGCCAAGTCCGATTATTATAAGCACCTTTGGGCTTTTTTTTTTTTTTTTTTTGTAAAGACGCTTGCTGATTTAATGAGTCGCAGTTGCGCTTTTTGGGCTAGCAAATAAGCAGACGTAAACCCCAGAATTTGTCTGACATCCAGTTAATTTTAGTCAGACTCTCCCCGTCCATCATTTCCCAGATTATCCGTCCCGCTGTGTCTTTGTTAATGTGAAGTTAATATATTACCTCTGAATGACGTCGAGGTTCGCGTTGTGCTCCAGAAAACTGCAAACATCGAGACTGATATGAACAGCGCAATAAACGTGAAAACAGCCACGAATGAACGAGTCCGTAATGTTGTGCAGATATAATGTGTTTCACTTAGTGATAGTTTCTGACATAAATGGACTTTTCAGTAATATTCTAACTTTTTGAATGGGTCTTCAAATAGCTTAGAATTTAGCCTGTCATTTTAGAGTATGCCACCTTATTTGTTCAAAAAGTACCACACTAAATTCTCTCTGTTTCTCCGTCAGATACCTCTCGAAGCATTCCGACGTCCAGGACCGACCCGGATCCCCAAACCAAAGGGTTTCGGCTCCCAGAAAAGCGCCAACAACCCGGCGATAAACCAGGGGCCGCTGCCAGCTGCCGGAATCGGGAGAGAGTCAGCCTCACGCATGAAGAACAGCCCAAACCTGCTGAACCGGAGACTGTGACGGCACTGACCTATGTAGCTGTCGTGCTGAATTAAGTGTTCAATTTCACCAAATTTTCATCGTTTCATCGCTCTAACAGTGGCTACATGCAGCTGTTTACTGTCTGTGCTCTATTCTATTAGCTCGACCAGTAACACACTAACTACTGAAAATTATGTGCTGCAACCGAATTACTCATCTGAAGATGTCCATGAGAACAGCAATGACATGAAAATATTAGATTAAAAGGCGTGATATATGGTTGTGTTAAATAAAAGATTTTATGTATATTTTTATGTGTATTTATATTTGTCTTTCTTGTGAGATGCAGACACAGAAAGAGTGGCAATAATGTACAGAACTGATGAGTTTTAATGCAGCTATTTCATTAAAATATGACGTGTGTTATTTTTCATTACAATAAAAGCCTTTTATACTTTGATGCGTAAAATGTTTACTACCTGCACCTCAACATGTGGAAAAATACATTTTATTGAAATTAAAAGTCAAACATGGATGAATACTGATCATTTAAGATAGATAAGTTTAATGTCAGGCTATTTGATAAAAATGACAACAATAACTAACTTAGAAATATTTATGGAATAATTTAATGTTGAGTAAAAATATGGAATCACTGAACATTGCTAAGAAAATAATGAAAACAATCAATATTGAGGCACACATATGGGATTTTTTTATTTATTAAAATGTTCATTATTGGCTACAAATATCACTAAAATATTGACATCCAATATTTTGGGAAAAAAAATTAAATCATTTAATGAAAACATGTGGAGTTGTTTATTGTTGAGAAATAATAGAATGTTACACAATATCATGAAAAAAATGTAGTCATTTGACGCTGAGGAAAAACGTAGTGATGTGTCATACATAAACATTAATATCAGCCAACGTTTGTCATTTAACATATTGGTCTGATAATAAATCTGGGCTGATATTAATAACACTATTTATGGTGTTTGTATTTCCAGAGGGATTTGGTCATATGGTATTTGTTAGGTCATGTGATCTTGGTGCTGATGCAGAACATGATTACGGTTCAGAAAAGCAATGTAGACAGTGTGGGCTGGTGAATATCATTAAAAATGATCATCTTCTGCTAAAACATAAAACAAAACAAACACCCTCCAAGAGAAGTGATTTCATATTATTTGCATAATTGTCTCGATCTATAGGAAGGACTGGGAATATTTTCATTAAATGTGTACAGAAGAGCCCCTTATTCAGGGAGTCAGGTGCTATGCTGCAGATATCTTCGCCTTAAATTCACTGATGTTCTGTCAGGGAGGAGCTTATAGNTTATTGTTATTATTAAACTAAAATCTCCAGCATGGGGAAGTGGGCTGAGCTCGACTTTTCTCGACACCCCTTACCATGATACTACCACTGCTGTGTTTCACCTTAGACATGATGTGTTCATGAAATATTCACATGCAATTCTGGTCTCTTGTTGAAAAACTATCTTCTTCTATGTTTTGTTATATCCTCAACATTACTTATTCAAAACTTAACCCTTTGTGATCATCCATGACCAAACCTCTCAGTTGGTCACACTGGATTTAATTTAGGTGTAAAAGATTAAAAAATATGCTCTGAACATTCCTATTTCTTATAAAAAATATTGAAAATTAAGTTTTGCTTTTCTTCCACATCACTATTATGCACTATTTGTGTTGGCCCTGTCACACATGATGCTCCAGTAAGCTTATTTTTGCTGTATAAGGAGCAATCATTCAGAAAGTGTGATCAGGTTCACAACTTAACTTCTGGATAAATTGTTGCCACTTCTTTCTTAGATTTATTTTTATATTATTATTTCCTTTTAACTCTTCTTCCAGTTTCTTTTTAAAGTCTGTTTGGCTGTGAACACAACAGTTTGACCTCAGTCACATGAAATAAGTCTAGATTTTGCTATAATTTTTGTTTATTTTTTTCTTGGGATTTGGAAGCAGTTTGCTTCCATCTAGTGCCAGGCTGTCAAACTCATTTTCACTTTGAGCCATATCAAAAATCTGAATTCCTTATAGGCCTGGTTGTGCCAGAATCTGTTGATAAGAGCCATTAAACTGTTAAAATATTAATAGCTGTTCCTCCAGGAGTTTGTGATTGTTTGGTGTGTGTGTGGGGCGGGGGGGGGGGG
>NW_015116046.1:37851-42101 GCF_001443285.1 Poecilia latipinna
TTCGCGTTGTGCTCCAGAAAACTGCAAACATCGAGACTGATATGAACAGCGCAATAAACGTGAAAACAGCCACGAATGAACGAGTCCGTAATGTTGTGCAGATATAATGTGTTTCACTTAGTGATAGTTTCTGACATAAATGGACTTTTCAGTAATATTCTAACTTTTTGAATGGGTCTTCAAATAGCTTAGAATTTAGCCTGTCATTTTAGAGTATGCCACCTTATTTGTTCAAAAAGTACCACACTAAATTCTCTCTGTTTCTCCGTCAGATACCTCTCGAAGCATTCCGACGTCCAGGACCGACCCGGATCCCCAAACCAAAGGGTTTCGGCTCCCAGAAAAGCGCCAACAACCCGGCGATAAACCAGGGGCCGCTGCCAGCTGCCGGAATCGGGAGAGAGTCAGCCTCACGCATGAAGAACAGCCCAAACCTGCTGAACCGGAGACTGTGACGGCACTGACCTATGTAGCTGTCGTGCTGAATTAAGTGTTCAATTTCACCAAATTTTCATCGTTTCATCGCTCTAACAGTGGCTACATGCAGCTGTTTACTGTCTGTGCTCTATTCTATTAGCTCGACCAGTAACACACTAACTACTGAAAATTATGTGCTGCAACCGAATTACTCATCTGAAGATGTCCATGAGAACAGCAATGACATGAAAATATTAGATTAAAAGGCGTGATATATGGTTGTGTTAAATAAAAGATTTTATGTATATTTTTATGTGTATTTATATTTGTCTTTCTTGTGAGATGCAGACACAGAAAGAGTGGCAATAATGTACAGAACTGATGAGTTTTAATGCAGCTATTTCATTAAAATATGACGTGTGTTATTTTTCATTACAATAAAAGCCTTTTATACTTTGATGCGTAAAATGTTTACTACCTGCACCTCAACATGTGGAAAAATACATTTTATTGAAATTAAAAGTCAAACATGGATGAATACTGATCATTTAAGATAGATAAGTTTAATGTCAGGCTATTTGATAAAAATGACAACAATAACTAACTTAGAAATATTTATGGAATAATTTAATGTTGAGTAAAAATATGGAATCACTGAACATTGCTAAGAAAATAATGAAAACAATCAATATTGAGGCACACATATGGGATTTTTTTATTTATTAAAATGTTCATTATTGGCTACAAATATCACTAAAATATTGACATCCAATATTTTGGGAAAAAAAATTAAATCATTTAATGAAAACATGTGGAGTTGTTTATTGTTGAGAAATAATAGAATGTTACACAATATCATGAAAAAAATGTAGTCATTTGACGCTGAGGAAAAACGTAGTGATGTGTCATACATAAACATTAATATCAGCCAACGTTTGTCATTTAACATATTGGTCTGATAATAAATCTGGGCTGATATTAATAACACTATTTATGGTGTTTGTATTTCCAGAGGGATTTGGTCATATGGTATTTGTTAGGTCATGTGATCTTGGTGCTGATGCAGAACATGATTACGGTTCAGAAAAGCAATGTAGACAGTGTGGGCTGGTGAATATCATTAAAAATGATCATCTTCTGCTAAAACATAAAACAAAACAAACACCCTCCAAGAGAAGTGATTTCATATTATTTGCATAATTGTCTCGATCTATAGGAAGGACTGGGAATATTTTCATTAAATGTGTACAGAAGAGCCCCTTATTCAGGGAGTCAGGTGCTATGCTGCAGATATCTTCGCCTTAAATTCACTGATGTTCTGTCAGGGAGGAGCTTATAGCGAAACGCAGCACAGACAGGAAGTTGTCCCTCTCCTCTTCCTGCTCTGTCGCACAAACCCACGAACAGCGCGGCCCGTCCAGGATGAAGGCATGGCGCACATCTGCAGTTGAGGACACACACCTGCATATCACTGTGGTGCTCAAACTGAAGCAAACTGGCTCTTGTAGCTGCTTTTAGACTCACAGCGTGTGTGTAGGATTTCTCTGACTTCCAGACTGCTGAGAGCCACAACTAAACAATGACTGAATAAATGAAAAAAGTAAACATAAGTGAACAAATGTGCAAATTCTTTAATCAGTTTATTAATTAATTAACAGCAATACTAATTCTGTAAGCAAATTTAAATATTAAATACTAAATTTTGAATGAAATCAAACAAGGAAAAAGAAACAAAACTCTAAAATTCTTGTCAAATATATTTATAAAAAAACAACAACAGAAACGCAGAAGATATGGACATTTTCTATGATCAAACTTGTTCTCATTTCTAAGTTTCAAGCTTTGGATCAGAAGCAAACAATCTTTGCTTCATCATAATGATCTCACCTGATCAACTTCGACTCTCTGAACTGAAGCATTGTTTGTTGTGTTTGTTGTTAAAGTTTCCTGGTGTTCTACCTTCAGCACAGCCCTCATTCTTCCCAGATAAAGGCGCTCGCTGTGGAGCAGCTCTCTTCCAACTGAACATCTCCAATCTAAAGTTGTCTAAAGAAAGAAACAATAAGACATGGTTTATATTTGTTGTTCGGTCATATCTAAACAGAATGGTGTAAGAAGGGAAACACCTGTGGTATCCCTGGTGGTGGACCTGGACATGATGAACCACCTCCTTGGCTCATCTCTCCATCCTCTTTGCTCCACTTCATCAGGAAGCTGGACAGGAACTCAACTGGTCGGCTCTGAAGCAGTGAGGACAGATAAAGATTCAAGTTTACACCTTGTCTTTTCTCCTCCCTTCCTGTCTTATAGCAGTCCTCACCTCATTCTGTCTGTTGAGAGCTGTAAGTCCTTCTGTCAGCGCTTCACTGAGTTCCCCACACACACCAAGGGTATCCAGGGAAATGTTCTCCCACAGGAAGAGTCCTAGAAATGAACCAGACATGAGTTTAAAGCTAAATCAAAGTAAAGATGTGGACTGATTGAGCTCAGAACTGACCCAGAGCTCTGCATCTGGCTTGTAGACTAGCCTGTTGAAGCTGCAGCTCCAGGGACTTCCTCAGACAGACCAGAACCTCTTCAATCCATTGGGCCTGTCTACACCAGCCCAACAGCACGCTGTCAGTCACGTAGCATAGAGCTGGAGCTGCTGGGTCCTGGTCGCCACCAGACCACTCGCTTAGGACTGCAGCCAACCAAAAATACATCACCAACTACAAGAAACTACAAGCAGAACTCGTCTTAAGGAGTAACTCACTGTTCTGGAAACTACCTGTGGCAAAACCCAAAGGAGCGCGAACTTCCAGACCAGTCAGATCAGAGAGATTCCACATCAGAGCGAGTCTTGACACTGTGACAAGTCCAACAAGCTTACATCTTAGAATTACTTGAAGAATTGAAATGTTTGAAAATTCAAACAGAAGTTGTACCAGATGCAGCCAGCGGGCAGAAAATATCAACCCCGCCTCCTTCCTGACCACGTGCCACCAAGGCACACAGTTTTTCCCAGAATTCCCGGTGATCTGGGGATGATAACGTCCTCTCAGACAGAACACTGCCTAAAAGATATGGAAATCAGAAAAAGGTACAAAGAAATACCACTCAAAACACAACTCATTCTTTATTAGTAGCAGCTAGAAAGAAGCGCACTCCTATGGTTCCTAGGAGAGTAAGTCTGCAGCGGGTAGAGATGAGGTAAATGAGTGACATAATTTTGCAATATATGCTTACTGACTCATTATAAGCAACTCCACAGTGATCAGCTCCACAGTGGGGCTGAAACTGATGGTGGTTGCTAACAGTGCTTGCTAACAGATGATGGTGTCATCCCGAACATGTTCCTGTCATACAGCCAGAGTCTTCAGTCAGTGGGCTTTGTTTGTTGTAAAACTGACTGCTACCGGAGATCCTTCCACAGCATCACCTTCCACAACACCTCCATCAAGATACTGATGTTCCCTCTTCCATGGTGAGGCTGAAACTGGTGTGGAAGAAGGTGTGGAAACACCTTAATGGTGATATGATGCTACAATATCACTGAGATGGTTGGATGACAAAAAAGTCAGCCAGGAAAAGGAACCAGATTGGCCTTAACTCTATTTGAATAAAGCCTTAATAATGAAATCACTAGACGAATAAAGTCAAGCAAAAAATAAGCACCTGTAATTCCTTTGCTAAAAAAGTCAGTAAATTTACGGTAAAAAACGGTAAAAGACCAAAAGTTTTTGACCGTCATATCCAAAAACATTTCATCACCGTAGAAATTACATGGAACTACCGTGAGGCGAAACTGCAAAAAAAGTCAGTAAATTTACGATAGAAAATTGTGAAATACC
>NW_015116047.1:0-820 GCF_001443285.1 Poecilia latipinna
CCCATAGTTCATCACATATGCAGCGAACGCATATGCAACATAGACATATGCAACATCTACATATGCATCATCTAAATGCAACATAGACCAACGACACATCTACACATATGACTTCTACTTATTTTTGATACAAATGGAACCCCACAGACGTTCATCACATGCAGCGAACGCATATTCAACATAGACATATGCAACGTAGACATGTGCAGTGAACACATATGCAGCGAACGCATATGCAACATCTACAAATGCATCATCTACATGCAACATAGACCAACGACACATAGCAACGACACATCTACACATATGACATCTACTTATTTTTGATACAAATGGAACCCCATACATATGCAGCGAACGCATATGCAACATCTACATATGCATCATCTACATGCAACATAGGCCAACGACAAAGTCCAACAACACATAGCAACGACACATCTACACATATGACATCTACTTATTTTTGATACAAATGGAACCCCATTGCGAACGCATATGCAACATAGACATATGCAACGTAGACATGTGCAGCGAACACATATGCAGCGAACGCATATACAGCAAACACATATGCAGCGAACACATATGCAACATAGACATATGCAACATCTACATATAAAACATAGACATATGCAACATCTACATATTCAGCAAACACATATGCAGCAAACGCATATGCAACATAGACATATGCAACATCTACATATTCAGCAAACACATATGCAGCAAACACATATGCAGCGAACGCATATGCAACATCTACATATTCAGCAAACACATATGCAGCGAACGCATATGCAACATCTACATCTACATG
>NW_015116047.1:3931-8128 GCF_001443285.1 Poecilia latipinna
AGGCGTCTATCCTTATATTCTATGGTCAGATAGGTCACTCAAACTTTATTAACAAATTCGCGTTCTGACAACTATCCCAGCATGCACTGCGCGCTTCTTCTTCTATGGGCAAAAATAAAGTCGGCGGCTGCTTACCGTAGTTGCTAGACCTGTTGTGGTTCAATATTGGTCCATATATAAGGCGCACTGTCGACTTTTGAGGAAATTGAAGGGTTTTAGGTGCACCTTATAGTGCGGAAAATACGGTATGTTATTGTTGTTCATGTAAAGCACTTTGGTGCAGTTTTACATCTGTTTTTAAAGTGCTATATAAATAAACTTGACTAATAATTTATTATAATGAATTGCATTATTATTGTTTCTTATTATTACTTTATTTATTTTTTATTTTTATAACATGCTATGGGCAGAGGATAACAACCCCCCCTTAGGGGATCAATAAAGTATCCTTGATCAGATCAGTATTGTCTTATTATTATGCCATTGCCATTACATTACTTGGAAATGGTCTCAAAACAACTATTTACGTAATCGTTTATCGCAATAACTTCTGGGGTAATTTACCATCTAGCTAAACTTGCTGCCATGACAGGCCTATGCACCTGTGATAGTAGCAGCTGTAATGTCACTGAACAGTGCACAGTACAAGTTAAAGATGTTCTAGTGGTGACTGCAGCCCAACGTAGAGTGAATCTGACAAACACCTGAATCTAAACAGCCTTTTTTAAGTTCAACCACAAATTCTCTGGACTTGGACTGGGCCCCTTCTTCAGAGACCACCTGCTATGCTAACTCCCTCATCTGCTGCCTGACTGCTTGTACATCATCTTGTTTGCCTCTGCAGGTGACTGCCTGTTGGACCAGCCTCAGAAGCAGCTCACCCTTCAGGACAGCCTGCCTGGCTCCAGCTATAGGCTGCACCGTCAGTGTGAGTTGGCCTTCGGTTCGGGCTCCAAACCCTGCCCATACATGCAGCCATGCGCTAAGCTGTGGTGCACCGGGAACGCTCGTGGGCAGCAGGTCTGTCAGACCCGACACTTTCCCTGGGCTGACGGTACCAGCTGCGTTTACGGCAAAGTCTGCTACAGAGGCGCCTGTGTTGACAAGCGTAGCACAATGAACGTCAAGGTGAGACAGGGAAATAAAGCGCTGCTCTGTCTAAGATGAACATGTTTATCATTGACCAGTGAAGCATGGTCTTCCTTTTGACTAAGGTGGATGGCCGGTGGGGTAAGTGGGGTGGATTTGGAGACTGCTCCAGAAGTTGTGGTGGAGGTGTTCAGCTGGCCAGGAGAGAGTGTGACAATCCAGTCCCTGAGAATGGTGGGAAATACTGCTATGGCCTTCGCATCAAATACCGCTCATGTAACCTCAATGCTTGTCCTGAAACAGGTAAGCTCAATTCCAGGTATACTGAAACTCAATAGGTTGGCTCATTCCTTAAAGGGGCAGTCTTATGTAAAACTAACTTTTTTGAGTTTTAAACCATGTTATAACGTTATTCCCGCATCAACTACATACCTGGTGTTGCCTTAACATCATTAGTTTATTTTGCTATAAAATGCCACTGTGGCTGGAAACCCCTTTAAAAGACTTGCATATTCAGAAAGTGTACCTTCTTTCCATTCTAGGGTTTCATGTATCAGGGCATAATGAAAAAGACATTTGAAAATAATTTCAGCCTGGTCAGAAGTGTTCACACCACTCCATCAGCATTTCTTAAAGTAACATAACACCAAAATAGAAAATCTATAAGCACACCGCCTGTTGCTTTGATGGGATTTTAGAGGACAACTCAAGATGAAGTGATGCACTTGAATAATTGATAATTGATAATAACTGTAACCACCTGTATCACAGGTTTAGGCAGTTTACTGGCCTTACAGTTATGAGATGGAAAGACATCTGCAATCACCTTTATGAAGCAACTGTTGCCATTTTATCTGGGAAGAGTTACAGGTCATTTCTGTAATGGTCATTATTTATTTTTATTATCATTTGTTTATCAAGAAATTACATAAAGTTGTTCACATATATTCACTTTGCATAATTTCCATAACTTCACCAAGCTTTTTTAAAAAATGTGAAAACCCGCACAGGGATAAGAGAAGAAAGATGGAAATAATAAAAAAAAGGAAAAGAAGAAAAAAAGGATTGGGAGCAGCAAGGCGGGATAAACTAATGAGAATATTTTACCTGTCTTTTTTAATTTGAGGCCTGTTTATTCTATGTTGCCCTGCAACAGACTGGCAACTTGTCCAGGGTGACCCTGTCTCTCACCCGAAGCACCATCACCCCTCCTGACCCCACTAGGGACAAGGGTGTTAGAAAATGGACGGATGTTAGTAAACTCTATTTTGATTTATATTCAAGTTTTAATTGTAATGTTTTTATGTGATGCTGTGAAGAGGTACTAGCCCTCTTTCAAATTTGTTCAGGTTCTGCTGTTTTTCAGTGTTCCCTCTTGTTTTAGAATTAAGAAATGTAATCTTGGTGCCATCTGGATTTGTAACTTTTGTCCTATCTGAAAATTGTCAGAAAAACATTGTAGAACCCATGTCAGGCTCTGCTTGTGTTGGATGCAGATCTCAAATCCATTCCAAACAGTCTTTTTGTAAATGTTAACCACAGTGTCTCTACTGATGCAGAAACATGTTCTTTGTTAGTTTTATTTCATCTTAGCAACACCCTTGATACTGTCAACCACTCAACTTTGTTATTTTGGTTAAAGGTTCTTGCTGGTACATCTGGCTCTGCATTGGACTGGTTTGGTGATTTTTCTCAGACACTCCACAGAGACACATAAATATAATTTTATCAATCAAATTAATGCAATTTTTGCCTGTAGACTGTCAAATCGCATTAATGTGAAGATATATTCAATATTATTTAAACTTCAAAAGTACTTTTTGAATATTTTAGCAGTTTGTTAATGGGGAGTTTTACCAATTCTCTTAAGGCAAAGTTAAGCAATATTCATGAAAGCATCAGGCCCATCTTTATCTATGTTGTTTGTAAAATCTGCCCTGGTTCATCTGATTACATAGATTAAGTTTTTAGTTGATGCAAAAATTTTGTGCATTTTTTGTTTATTTTTCTTACTCCAGGCAAACGTTTCCGCGAGGAGCAGTGTGAGGCATTCAATGGCTTAAACCTGAACACCAGCAGACTGGGATCCAGTGTGGTTTGGATCCCTAAATATTCCGGCATCTCTCCTAAGGATAAATGCAAGCTTATCTGCCGGGCCAATGGAACTGGATACTTCTCTGTTCTTTCACCAAAGGTCTGCCCACAGCCATTCAAACATTTGGCCCAGGAAGGCTCACCGTTTGATTGTATCTCCTTCATATAAATACTCCAGTTCTCATTTTTGTCAACAAGCCATTCATAAAATTCCAGGTTTTTGAGACTTATGAAAATGTGTCATATATATTGGGACTAGCCATGAAAATTAACAAATAAAAAACAGTGAAAAACTCTGTTTGGAGAAAAAAGGGTAAACATACAAAACATAAGTTTTGCATAAGTGCACATTTTGCTATGTCTGGAGTATTTATATCCATCTACTCTGACCTTTTAGCCTACCTGGTAAAACTCTACCAGATTATGAAGACATTTCCTGACCGCAGCTCTCAGATGATTTTCCTCTGTTTTGTGTTGGATTTCTCTGGCTAGGAAGATCCAGATGTGATATTTTTTTCTGGTGATGCCATTATTTTGGTAATTTGGATTCATTGTAATGTTCGAAGTTAAATCTCACTTCATCCTGAACTTTCTGGCATACACATTAAAGATTTGAATCAAAACCAAAAACTAACCACAGAGCATGATGCTGCCACCATCATGTTTCACTGTAGGCATAGTGTTCTTTTGATGCTGCTTCTGGGTCAAACATACCTTTTGCAAGGTATGTTTGACCCACTGGTGAGACCAACTTTTAGTCTGGTCTCACCAGACACATTCTCCAGCAAAGGTTAGTGAAAGTTTTGTCAAACCTGGTGGTTTTCTTTGGAAAGTCTTCTGTCTTCAACCCCACTTCTTAAGTCTAGGCCAGGTTGCTGCTAGGTCTGCAGCATATGGCTTCAAAGCCACAATTGGCTCTTTGGACGCTCAGCGATGACGCTTAATAACTTTGGCTGAAACACTATTATTTTTCTTTTAATATGTAATGTGTTGTTCGTTACACTCAGAAACTCA
>NW_015116047.1:12721-13871 GCF_001443285.1 Poecilia latipinna
GCCATCTTGGAGCGGTACTCCACTCCACTCAGCGTTATGTGTTAACAGCACAATGACGTATCAGCGGATTTAATCGATCATAACACACTTTTTTGTTACTGTAAACCATATTCAAACATCTATCAAAGCAACACTTATAAACAATTGTATTTTTTAAGTATGTTTTTAATACATAGTTCATCATATTTAAATATGCTTAGTGGCTATAACAATAGAATAGGAATAGAATATTCTGAAATTAATGTATGATGAGCATTTTACAAAGCACACAGCCGTTCATAATTTATTTAATAAATGATTTAATAATACCAATACATATTTATATAACTATACAAACACAAATAAATGATAAAAAATGGCACAAATAAATAATGATTAATACTGAATTATATATATATATATATATATATATATATATATATATATATATATATATATATATATATATGTTTTTCAGCCGACGAGTTCTATCTTCAGAGATTCAGCAGCTGAGATTGAGTCCAAAATCCGATGCGAGATTCATCCGTATCCGTCTCTCTTTAAAGATATCTCCCTCTTCTTCCTCACATCGTGTCTTTATGAAACTTTCCAAACAAAACGGAAGATTTAGGATGTATCTTACTTTTGACAGAGTGAAAGAACATAATAGTCTTTACCACCTGTGTAAACTTTGCCGGTGAATGTTATAACACATATAAGTTTTATAATATTTGTTGTTTCATTTCTAATATAGGCCCTTGTGTCAGATAATCTAAGTCAATGTTAGAGAATAATTAATTTTTTTTAGATTTACGGAATCTCAGTTAGCCTTCATAGCGGGGCTGAACCCATATTACACCAAGCACTGTAGCTAATATTAGCTGGTATCTCGCCGGTGGACATAAATACAGTAAAGTAATATTCTAATCAATGTATACACAATAATATGTCCATCTGACTTGTGAAATGTTGTCTGTGGAGCCCTCACATCAATAATCAATAATCCATCGACCAGAACAACAATATCCCTCAGTGCTGAGGCATCTTCTGCTGTTTTGGTTGAGCAAAGTAGGAGGGTATACCGCTCCAAGATGGCCGCCGTATTTCCTGCGCCAGAGCAGCCAATGCGGGGTCTACTCTTAAATTATGTCTGACTGCAGCGGCAGCGTGT
>NW_015116047.1:16832-26718 GCF_001443285.1 Poecilia latipinna
TGACAACACTTAGCTTTCGTCAACAACTCGGGCGGAATTCAGAGCTCTGCGCAACGCGAATTAAGTCCCGGCTGTAACACGGTGCGCTAAATAATGAAACATAAATTAACGAAGCTTCGAGGCAGGTAAATTTTTCTGGAGGAATTTTAATAATTGAGGTACTCGAATCACTCGAGGAATCGTTTTAGACCTAAATGTGTGTGTATGTGGTCATGGGTGCTTGAACAATGAAGCAAGTTTTCCAGCTGGGAATAAACTTGCGCATTTGCTTAGTAGGGTCATCACTGATGGCAGGTTTAAACTAAAAAAGTCCAAATGCTGGAATTAAATCAAAGTTTTAATTTAAGGCTGTGCACACATATGAAATCATGCCATTGAAGTTTTTTTTTCCATCTTTAATATTTTTTAATATTTTTTCTTTGATTAAGTTGTTTATTTTTGCTGAATTGTAAAGAATAAGACCATGAAAAATCAGTTCAGAACTTTTGCCAATGATTGCTAGCCTAACCCCCAATGATTGCATTGGCAAAAGTTCTGAACTGATTTTTCATGGTCTTAATTTTAGCTCAATATAAACCTGGAAGTTTAACAGGACTGTGCAATGAGGTTGTCTTCAAATATTTTCTAGCTTCAGTGTTAAAATTGTGCACTCTGTAGTTAAAAGAACCGTATTCAGAATAGATGCAAATCAGCTATTAGACTTTTAGATGCAGTTTGAACTCCATGCAGTGAGACACACAAGCCAGAGCCACTTTACTGTGGTTTGTCAGTACAATTTACACACTCAGCAAGGAAGCAGGGTTGTTGTAAAAATTCTAGCCAGTGTCTTGTGTATACTTACTGTACATCCTCTCAGCTGTATCAAGTTTCATTCATGTGTCTTTAGGGTAGAAGACTGAAATAATATCACAGCGTTTGACTGTTGATATGAATGTGGCAGGTTGTGGATGGGACGCCGTGCTCCCCTGACACCTCAGCCGTGTGTGTTCAGGGGAAATGCATCAAGGCAGGCTGCGATGGCAAGCTGGACTCTGACAAGAAGTTTGACAAGTGTGGTGTGTGTGGCGGGGACAACCAGAGCTGCAAGAAGATCTCAGGGATGTTCACAAAGCCTGTGTAAGTATTCAACCCTCCTGAACTCTGATACACCTTCAGGAAGTCATCATAACATGGCTCCTCTATTAACCCTTTAACAACGTATTTGCCAGAATTTCATTGAGAAGTAGCTCTTATGTAGTTCAGCAGAAGTTCCACCTGGTGTTTGCTAACTTTTTTTGTTCCCAATGTATTGATTTTATATGTAGTAAGGCACAACAAACATCTTAATGAGGCGGTAACATCACTGAAAACTAATTCACCCCATGAATGATATCAATCATATCATTGATCCCAATGCACATGCACTATTATAGTAAGTACAGGAACTCATTAAAACAAGAAATCTACCTAAAAGCGTGGCAGAACTTGATTTATTGCCTCATGTATAGATCAATGTAGCAAGTGTTTTTGCTAACACTTTATTTGGCTGGGTGTGCATAAGACTGACATGACAATGTCATAAACATGACATAACACCTGTCATGAACATGAGAGAGTTTTTATGAATGTCTGTCATTCATGAAGTGTCATTTGGTAAATAATAACACTTTTAATGCAAAGTTGCTTTAAAACTTGCATTGAAAGTCCATTAAAAGTGCCAACTTTGCATTAAATTGTCATTATTTACAAAATCATGCAAAGTTGGCACTTTTAATGGACTTTTAATGAAGTTTTTGCAGTGAGTGTCATTACTTACTGAATGACACTTCATAACAATGGTCATAAACATTCATAACGACTCGTTCATGTTCATGGCAGGTGTTATGTCATGTTTATGACAGTGTCATGTCAGCCCTATGCACACCCCATCAAATAAAGTTACCGTGTTTTTTTTTGTTGTTTTTTTTCAAAATTCCCCCATTGCATGGCATAACAGGAAACAGTCTTTTTGGAACACCATCAGAGCAGTCATTGGAAATAGTCGACATTCTTTGCTCCCAAACACGTCGCAGAAAGCGATGTGTTTTTGTTAAGCTATGCCTAACATGACCTGGACTTTCTGTATCCAGACTTCTGAGTCCAAATTTCAACAAATTTATAACCAATAGAGGTTTCCATATCTTCTCAGGAGTTGAATGTCTGGAACAAATCTTGCCGTTTTGGGTGAGATTCCTTGAATCACTTCACATAGATAATATCCTCTATAATTGGTAGCATTTAGTGTTTTATGTTTTATTAGTAAGATGTAGAAAGGTCATGTTTAAAATGTTCTTTCTTGCTTTTCAGTAGTGGTTATAACTTTGTGGTGACGCTGCCCACTGGAGCCTCTAATATTGACATCCGCCAACGGGGGTACAGAGGAATGGTCAGTGATGAGAACTACCTCGCTGTGAAGAATCGCCATGGTAAATACCTTCTGAACGGCAACTATGTGGTGTCAGCTGTAGAGCGAGACCTTCTACTTAAAGGCACCCTGCTACGCTACAGTGGCACCTCTACATATGTGGAGATTCTCCAGGCCACCAGACCTCTGCAAGAACCTCTAACTGTAGAGGTGCTCTCTGTGGGGAAGATGACTCCTCCCAGGATCCGCTACTCCTTCTACATGTCGAAGGAGCATAAAGATGAAAAGACTCTTCGGAAAGAGGAGAGAAGCCACAAGCTACAGAACAGTGTCTTGATCAATGGCAAAAATACAGTAATTAAGAATGAGGTGATGGGTAAGAGACTTGTTAGTCACTGGAAAACAGCAGGGTGGGATTCATGTACAGTTACTTGTGGAAATGGTCTACAGCAGCGGTTGGTCCAATGCCAGAGCACAGAAGGACATCTTACAACTGATTGTGACATTACTAAAAGGCCAGCAGCAGTAAGAGCATGCGGGGATCCATGTCCAATATGGAATGTAGGAACTTGGTCTCAGTGCTCTAAGTCCTGTGGAAGAGGCTTTAAAAGACGTTCAGTGTGCTGCACAACTGAGAATGGACTTAATCTGCCAAGAAACCATTGCTCTGGAAAGAGGAAGCCTCAGGAACTGGACCTTTGCAACTTGACACCATGTTAGTACCAAAGAAACCCAAGGGGTTTATTGAAATCTTTCTCAAATTATTTTTACAATTCCACTGCTGTGTTAGGAGCAAGAACTCTTGAAAGCAGCCAGTATGTGATGGGGTTTCAGATACTCCACTGTCTTGAAAGACATTTGTTTACTAAAGACAAAAAAGTTAAACCCATGTGGCACAAGTTTTGATTTAGTCTACTGTATTTTTTTAATTCTGTATTTTTTCAGGAATAATGTCTGTGTCCGCATGAGTGCATTTCATGCTAGACAATACAGTTTAGTGAGACATGAGAACCCCACCTTAAATAATGTGTCTTAATGGCACAGGCTGAAACTTTAATACCAAAAATCATGGTTGGTGAGATCAGCCTCACTACTTGTCATGTTGCTGGAACAACCCTGTAACTGGTCCTTTCAGTTTTTACTGGTCTTTGTACAAATGACTGACTAGTACAAAATACTCAAATTTAATGTGACATCAGTCAGATCAGTTTTTGATCTATCCATCTGTTCAGTATATTTTTCCCAAAAAATGTTAGACTTTAAATGTGCACTTATTAGCCCACTTTAAACCACCAATACACAGAAGCAAATTTGGAGTTGCAAAGTTTTTGCTCTATGTAATGCAAATTAACCAATACCATACCAACTTTATTTCTAAAGCACTTTAAAACAACCACAGCTGATACAAAATGCTGTACATTAAAACACAACATAACAATTACAACAACAAAAAAAAAGTTGCTTCGCTCCAAGTTGCCAAAAGTTTAATCCCTGTTCACACATTGGTTTGCATCAGATTATTGGCCTGCTGCATAACCCAGCAGGCTTCAGGTCACAAACTTATGACCCGATATTTAGAATTTTCTACTAGAGAGCAAAATTTATGATTTCATCAGTTATAGTAAATCATCCATCCCCTGAAGCAGCAATGTAAGCCACGTCCGAATTCACGGTCTGAATCCTTCAAAGACCGTGAATAAACGACAGCCGGAAGAGAAAAGCTGTAAATTTGGACAGGTCTAACCTCCACCTCTGCATAACTCATGTTGCCTAGTAACCATGATTATGTGAAGCACAGAGCAGCAAAAGGAAAAAAAGACCAGAGCCTAAGTTTGTTTAAAAAATTTGAAAACTCAGCTATGTATTACTCCTGATTTCTATATTATTCTTCACCTTTTATAGTAAAGGCTGTTCCATAGTAAAAAAAAAAAATCTGTTAGTTTGATTCTAAAATGTTCAAACATGTATTGCACATTTCTACCAGGAATAAATAGAAGCAAATTATTCATTTTCAAATATAATACTCTCCAGATCTCAGATAAGCCATTAGTTAAATAAAACTGTTATGTTTAAGGCTTTACTTTAATCAATCAAACCGATTTACTCAGGAATAAATTAAATACTTTGGTAAACCAAGCATTATACTGCTAGACAGACTAAATAATATCGGAGTTTAACTTCCACTCACTGGGGAAAGCTAGTGGGAGTTTTTATAACGGTGTTCCAGGAGTCAGGCCTTCTCTCAAGGTAAACCAAACCTGGAGCGCCCGGCCAGCTGACAGCTGGCGAGGGGAGCTGGCTGTCCGAAAATGTCAGAGCAATATTACAACTAGGTGATGCATTGATGAACCGAGCAAATATTTCAGACTTACAAAGTCACACTCTCACCTACAAACATTGTAAAAAAATTATGTTGTCACTTAAAGTGTAATATAGCAAAATAATTTGCTGCTCTTCACCACCATTGCCGCTTTGCCTGAACGCTCGGTTTGGGCCCGCAGTGAGTAATGGGATATGGTGGGCTGTGAAGAATACACCGGACCATCCTTCAAATCTGGTGAAAAGAAGGACGCATTTGAAGGAGTCTTCGAATTCGGACAGGCCTTGTCGCAGAGCTATGATGTAATCGGCCTTCAAGTTCAAAGGATGCAGCCTTTGAATTGGGACACGGCTGTAACGTCAGACCATCACCATGTTTGACTCTGTGATGACGAGGCAAGAGAGGACTGCAGTGCTTTGGATGTTTATTTAGGTACTTTTACTTTTGTGTCCTCCTGAATGCAGTCCTGGACCAATTATGGGAAGGTTCACAGCGATTAAATGTTTATTGTATTTTTTTTAATAATAAGTTTGTTCGTGTGATAAGTCATTAAAAAACATGCCACTCCATCATCTTCCTACTACTTCCTGTCACCCTCTTCATTTTTTTTCACCATTCGTAACATCCTGTTGTTGATCACATGACTCCTGTGACGCAAAAAACGTGTTTCAACAAACCCTTTTCACAGTGACGTCAGACAGTGGCCGCCATAACTCAAAGAGGTGTATCTTTACTTCCGGTGTGATTTTGCCTCGCAAAACCTGACTGAAAAATTCACGGATACTCATTTGTCATTATTGTGAGTTGATATTCGTTCTTGTGGCACATCTGTATCTTATTTTGAAGGTGAAAGCGTTACCATAGTGACCAGAATCAGAGAGCGTTAGGGTCCGGACTAGAGGAGTAAAGCTTGAGTCTTAAGTCTGGTTCACACGGCACGATTTAAGGCAGGTTCATGTCTTAAATTTGACCAGAGGCACGGTGCTATTAGAAGAAATGTCTTTATATAATCATCCTTCAGATCTATTTTGAACGCTTTGCCATCTTCAGATCACAAGCCAGGAGATAGCATTACCCTTAGAAAACTTTTGAGATTGAGATTCTCATTGATCTGACAGCCAATCTGGTTTTGGTCAATACCAATTTCTTACTAATAGGTAAAGAAATGGATTCTTCCATAAATGTTAGATTGATTTATAATGTAGTTGAATCTAATAACTTGTTGGATTTTGTTCAGCCATATCTTGATCAAACGGTTCCATGTTATTCATGACAGAACTGAGACGCATAAAACAAAAAAGGTTCTTAAATAATTTAATTAGTTAAACAGAATTTCCAAATAACCCAGCATTTCCTTTGGAATGAATTACTTTTGTCCAAAATACTTTCCTCCAAACAAATGATCAAATATCAAATTTATCTTGGTTGTTGTCTATATCAGCGTTGTACCTTGATATTCAGATGTTTAAGCAAAATGGTGCAGTATCAGCATCAAATTTTGGTGAGAATATTTGTTAATGTGGTAAATATGATATTTGCAATCGTACTTTCTGATTGAGGAGCTCACTGTATCCCTCATCCACCTACTGCAATGTAACAGACAGTATATTTAACTAAAAAAATAAAAAATAAAATGAAGTAATTCAGATAGGGGGATTTTCCTACCCTCACACAGAGTCAGTTGCTATGGAGACATTGCAAAATAAGGGTTGGGTTAGTTAAAAACTGAACTCATAATTTTACAGCAATTAGCTTAGCTGTAGTGCAAGCTGTAAACCTAAAGAAAGTTGACACCATCTGCAGCTGTTGACAATGTCTGTCATTTGTTTTATAGCTTTTCTAACTATAATAATAGTTTTGTTTTTGCTTAAGTGCTTCCATGTGTTGTGAGTATGACTTTATAATGTCTTACTGAACTCTGAGCTTTCCAAAAATAGATGGTTTTGTGGTCAGGCTGTTGCTACATAAGTAGGCTATAGAAATGCCTCACTCATCTCATATATAAGCTCAAATTCATTAAACTAGCTGGACCTTTTTGGGCGTGGTCCATCAGAAGACACCAACAATAAGCACTCCACTCACAGAGTACTTTCAACACTTACTTTCTCTTTTGTATCAGATTATTTTGTGATATGCTGCAGAAATCTGCTGAAATGATTTTAAAACAGGAGGAAACTGAAATCAAACTTTCAAGATTGAAAAAACAACTTTGGAGCTACAGTCCAACGTGCAACAAAGAACATCATGTTTGTTTGGCTGGGTTTTGCTTCTCTGGTGTAGCTCATGAGACAGCGAGCCAGAGCTGTGAGCCATTGTTTGGCTGTCCCAGAGCCTTTGGCGTCACTTGGGTTGTGGTATTTCCTGGGCCAGCGTTTCTTCCTTCTGCTCTGACAGCTGCATTATTTCTCTTTGTGTTGCTTTGATCTTAACTTCCACCTTATATCTTGAGGGAACTATTCCATGTTGCTGGTGGTGTGCTTGGTCTTCAAACCAAGAGAACCAGCGTATTTCTTTTTTCTTAATTTTTCAAGTTTTTTTCTACCAGATTTGCTTGTTATTCACCAATACACATTGCATGTGCCTAAATAACGAAGAAAAATATTCTTAAATGTGTTTTTATAATCTCCTTTACTTACCTTGCAAAAACCACCAGACAGCAGCTCTTGCTAAATCAAAGGAATGATTTGTATTACATATTCCTCATATAGCAGAAAGATGAAAACTAATTGGCAGCATTTTCATTAACCACAGAATTGCACAAATTAACATTATGAAAATGGAAACATACCAATTTAAAAAAAACTCATGGTGTTTCAATAAAAAGTCTTTGGCTGGGATGAGGATCTTTTAAAGTTGTATTTTTTTTATTATTATTATTTTTTTTGCATTGCAGGAGTTGTGATAAACAGCCAAATGTTACTACTGGCAAAAACAATGAAGAAGACAACAGGACTGCAATTGTTTTTTTGTTTTTTTCAGACAGTGTGCAGCTGGCTCCATCAGATCTCTCACAGCTTCACACAGTTCATAAAATGTTGTCATTCCAACATGCTGAATTCATAGCTCTTCTGTAAAATCATCAACTACAATTTTCCCAAAACACAGCACATGTAGCCACTCCTAATAAAGAGCTGAATAAGACGTCGATGGGTCGCTGATGTCTGACTGATGAGCGCTAGCGTCATGGCTGAATTTTGAATATATCTCATCTGTCACTGCCATAATTTTTAATGACTTATCATATGAACAAGCTTATTCACATGATTTTAATTTATTTTTTAATGGAATCATAGCAAGCTGGAAAATGTGTTTTTTCAATATCAGCAGAACATCAACAAAAATTTGTGCACATTTATAATGGAAGCGAAGCGACTGACACACTCACACTTTCAAGCACTCCTTTAATATCTGTGTGTTCAAAGTCATCCAAACATCTGTTTTCAATGTGGAACAACTGGATCAAATACCAGTTTAACAGATGAACCACGAGATCCTGATGCTTTTGACTCGATCCTCTCAGTTAAAGGTTTCAGGTGTCACATTCAACTAACTGAAATAGAGTGATGCAACCAAGAAGCAGCGGATTTTCACATAAAACAGTCACTCAAGTCTTCAAAACACACCATTTTAAAATAGAACTTGAGTCTCACAAAACTGCAAGTTTATTTTGAAATCTTGGAAGTCTGTGAAATAAGACCTGACTTACTAATCCATTTTAGAAAACTCCCAGTCACCTTTCAATGCACCATTTCACAAGCTTGTCAACTGTTGCTGTGTGTCTATGGAATATTTCCTGTAAAATGTGCCAACACTTTGGGCTCATGTAAATCATGCTTCTACAAACTGTATGTGAACCTGGGATTTTCTTTTCATGTTGGTTTCCTTGTTTGAAACTTCTCAGCTCTTAGAGAGAGAAAAGCCACAAAGACTTCTATTACATAATGTGAAGTGGCAAACTACATCAAAAGCCCATATGTGCTTGTGAGTGTGTCTGTGCGTGCATGCATGTATGCGCTTGTGTTTGAAAGAGAGAGAGCCAGCATCTGTATCCATTCCAGGGCTTTCAACAAATTGCTAATCAAAGAAAATAATCAAACTGTGACTCTTCTGTCATGATATTGGATGGGCTATATGCTGATCCAATGCATGAAACATAAAGCAGAAATGCTTAGGCACATTAAGCCAAACCTCAACATAAACAAATCTCTAGGAGGTCGATTTGACCACTGGTTTCTTCATGAGGTCAGGGATTATGGCAAACCACAAAGACAACCTGTGAGGCTTGAGTGAGCCCAGGAACAAGTGGTTGGACAGACAGAGGGAGCTGATTGATGGAAACCAATCGTGTCATATGATCCTGACAGGAATTCTTGAGAAAAATTTAGATGGAAAAAGTAGAGTCTGTGAAAAAAGGAGAAGGTCATATTGTCAAGTGGGATTGGAAAAGTTCTGGTTTTGGTTCTCTTACAGTTTTATTTGTATTTCTTTTTAATTAATGTAAAGCACTTTAAATTGCCTTGTTGCTGAAAATGTGCTATATAAATAAAATTACCTTACCTTACAGTCAGAACATTCTGACATCTTTTCTACGATTAACAGCGTATAGCCAGTTGTGATTAACTCCTATATTTGGGGGATGATATGCCTAAGGTTTATACCCTTCCATTTAGAGTTAATAAATGAAGCATTGGCGTAAATTCAAACTGGAAGACTCTCTAGCCTCACCTGCATTATCCAATCAGTGCATCTCACTCATTGTCATCGACCTATCAACACCGGACCAACATGGCCAATCATCGACCAAGCTCCCGCTGATCAGGACCTCTGTCCATGGCATCATCCACTTTCCAGCCGCACTCAACCTGTCCATCTGCATGCTTGCCTCAGCTTCTCAGCCGGCTATCTTACTAGATCCTTTTCTTCGTGGTTCCCTGTCCTTCCACCTGTCATCCTGCCTACAGAAGAGCTGCTTAGCGACGTGCTCGGCCCCCTTTTCTTCCCCCTCAGAAGCTCCTCACATGCAAGAGATTTTCTTCTGGCCCAGGCCTCAATCATTTCAAGCAGCTTCTCCTGCCACTGTCTCGCCTGACTGGGATTCACCATCTCCACGGTCCATCTCTGGCAAGCGGACACATAATCCTACTGTCTACATCCCCAGACCATCTTTCTTCGCCTCAGGCCCC
>NW_015116047.1:29807-32218 GCF_001443285.1 Poecilia latipinna
GTGCTCGGCCCCCTTTTCTTCCCCCTCAGAAGCTCCTCACATGCAAGAGATTTTCTTCTGGCCCAGGCCTCAATCATTTCAAGCAGCTTCTCCTGCCACTGTCTCGCCTGACTGGGATTCACCATCTCCACGGTCCATCTCTGGCAAGCGGACACATAATCCTACTGTCTACATCCCCAGACCATCTTTCTTCGCCTCAGGCCCCGGCATGGGCCTGCTAAGGTCTCACCACACGATCTACGCGTTAATTCAGGCTTATTCGCATAGAGCACAGGTGTCAAACTCCAGTCCTCAAGGGCCGCTGTCCTGCAACTTTTAGATGTGCTGTTGTGAAAAAGGTGAGAGGTAATCTGTGAAACATTTATTTTCTCTGCCTTCTCCCAGTGCTATCTAGAAACAACCAATCAGAAGCAGGAGGCAGGTTTTAGCGCTGTCAGTCACAATCTCATGTGGCTGCTCATCCTCCCTCCCCCTTTCTCTGTGCTGTGCTACAGCTAGCATAGCCTATTGGGAATGCTCAGTCTAGTTAGCACAGCTACCAATGATGGCAGATAAACAGTTTTTTGGAATAAGTTGCTTCTCTTCTGTGTTGCCCTGCGACAGACTGGAGACCTGTCCAGGGTACCCCGCCTCTCGTCCGGAACGTCAGCTGGAGAGGCACCAGCAACCCTCCCGTTACGGTAGATAACGTTACGGTATTTAAATATAAGTAATACAGATTGGCCATTCAGGAGATGAAAGCTAAAAACTTTGAATGTCTGCTGGAAAAAATTGGCCAGAATCAGCACAAAACCCGACCGGAGGCTCGGTTGATGAGATCCATCGCTCTGCCGTAGATCCAGCTGTGAATCTCTGGGGCAGGTTGGAGGAGACGCTTTAATGACATGACTCCAGATCACATTAAGGCCCGATTGATGAACACGCACATCCGCTGACCTGAAAACAGCTTTTGTTCTTTGGTTTCAATGTAGAGTATTTAATTATGTTGTATAATAATTATAAAAACTAAATGTAACAACTTCACGGATTTCACTTATCGCGGGTTATTTTCGGAACGCAACCCCTAAGAAAAACGACGGATCAATGTAGATAGCATTTTTTGAGAAGTCTGGATTGCTTTATTTATATTTTGTGCGTTGACAGTTGTTGGTTCGGAGAGACATTTCAGTAAGCTAAAACTAATTTAAAAAAAATTTAAGCTAACTATTTGCATACAGCATGCGGACTGCTGCATGTAAAATTCACTAGCAGTAAATATTATGCTAGTATCAGTCTTGGACCAAGGAAAGCAAGGCCGTTGCAATTTGACCTGGAGCCATGGTACAAACCCCACAGGAAGTCAGCCATTTTGGATCAAAGCCGCCATGTCCACTTTTTTATAGACGTCGCATCTGATCAAACTCCTCCTACAGCTTTTGAGATGCAGACTTCAAACTCACTCAGCACACTCTTGAGACATTGAAGGTCAAAAGTTATCACAGAATTTTTTTTGTACGTCAAAGCATGTAGGTGTGGCTAAATGTCAAAATTTCACTATTCCCCATAAAACATCAAGGTGTCACTGTCAGTGTCACTCCACCAATGACAAAGAGATCAATGGAGAAACCCATACAATCGTCTCTAAATCATACATGCATCATCGGATTTCCATGCAACTTTTTATGATTGACTCTTGTGAACCTCTAAGGAGCCCAATAGCATTGAATTGCAATTTGACTCCACTGCACCACCTAGGTTAATCCATCAGCTATATTTCCTCGCTCTGCACCAGATATTTTGTGTGTCGGGGAGCACTGCCAAATGTATCGATGCATATCGCCTGGCGGACGGGTGCGGGAACCCCCGCGGTGGCCAATTGGCCGGAGCGGCGCTGAGCTGTGAGGGCCGCTTGAGGCTGCTTGCAGCTTTAATTAAATGCTAGAGCATTTTGTTCTAATTGCATTTCCATTTAGTTTCCTTGGTTAATATTATCCTCTCTTGGTTTATTGTTGTGTTCTCTTTAGTTTCGCTCCTATTTTTACTTTGTTTCCCGTTTTTACTAACCCTCACCATCTTCACTCATCACGCCATTCACCTGCTGCGCCGCACCGCCAAATCATCATGTGTTTCACCTGATCTGCCACTATGACCTGTTTTCACTGTTCAGCGTCGGATTCTAAACTCTAATTCACATCTATAGAGGCGCTTTCGCACTGCACGGAACGGTTGTGTTCGCATTACAACTTGCGACCGGTTCCACCCGGCCCCATGGAACCACAAGAGCTGTGGTTCCAATCGTGCCGGCCAAGCGGTTCTGCTTAGAACCAGCAGCTGATTGGCCGCTGGTTGTTATGGAGTCAGACGTTGATTTTCCGTTGACAGCTGGCTCTCACTACTATATTACTATACTACAGTCTACGGTATTTTTCTTC
>NW_015116047.1:35609-41072 GCF_001443285.1 Poecilia latipinna
GTGGCCAATTGGCCGGAGCGGCGCTGAGCTGTGAGGGCCGCTTGAGGCTGCTTGCAGCTTTAATTAAATGCTAGAGCATTTTGTTCTAATTGCATTTCCATTTAGTTTCCTTGGTTAATATTATCCTCTCTTGGTTTATTGTTGTGTTCTCTTTAGTTTCGCTCCTATTTTTACTTTGTTTCCCGTTTTTACTAACCCTCACCATCTTCACTCATCACGCCATTCACCTGCTGCGCCGCACCGCCAAATCATCATGTGTTTCACCTGATCTGCCACTATGACCTGTTTTCACTGTTCAGCGTCGGATTCTAAACTCTAATTCACATCTATAGAGGCGCTTTCGCACTGCACGGAACGGTTGTGTTCGCATTACAACTTGCGACCGGTTCCACCCGGCCCCATGGAACCACAAGAGCTGTGGTTCCAATCGTGCCGGCCAAGCGGTTCTGCTTAGAACCAGCAGCTGATTGGCCGCTGGTTGTTATGGAGTCAGACGTTGATTTTCCGTTGACAGCTGGCTCTCACTACTATATTACTATACTACAGTCTACGGTATTTTTCTTCTGTATTTCTCCTGGCAATACGTAGAAGTCGTTCAGCATTTTGTATTCTGAGGGTAGCTTGTTGGCAGAATTTAATTAATTGTATGAGGTTGATGAGCAGCAAAATTAAATCCATGTCGTCCATTGTTGTTGTCGTAGTAGTAACTGTTCTTCTTCTTTATTAAATTGGCAGTTAGCAACCAACCAACTCAAACCACATTGTTTAGTTTTAAAAATAATGACGTCCGGCACCGCTGGATGGCAGCCCGGAGTGTAATGCGAACACAACCGTTCCGTTCCGTGCAGTGCGAAAGCGCCTCTAGTTCGTTGTTCCGTTCTATGTCCTGGTTCTCCTGTTTCTGAGTTTTACGTACGCGGTTTTTTTGTTTTGTTTTGTTTTTTTATCCCCTGCGGTGAGTTGCTGTCCGGGATCGTATCGATGGGGAAAGACAAGCTGACTTAAACCTGTTACAACAATGGAAAAAATCCCTGTAAGCTGATAATTGAGATTTAAAAGGGCTGATAGTGCCGTTGCATGTGTAACCAGTGTATACTAGAAATGTTCTTTACTAATAATCTAGTCTTATACAGTCGGTTAACCTTGATGTGTTCTGCGTTGTGTTCAGATCAAGAAGGGAGTCAGACCACTGGAGCTGCTGGTTGATCTTTAATGCTGGCAGAGCCCTGCACAAATAGAAATACAAAAAGCCCTTTAACATGCAGCTCTTCCACACACAGGAGTCAGAATTCCCCTAGCAGATAAGCACATGGAGAAACCCTGTGACTAACTAATAACAATATCAGCTCTAACATTTACAAAAAAAATTCTTAACTTGTCAAAAGAGATGTATGTATTAAAACATAAACATTCACAGCTGCATGTGCTTTCAATCATTTTATAAATATAAAAAAACATGAACTTAACCAAGAGCAAAGAAACTTTCCTACCTCTCCTCAGGCAGCCTAGTAGTCCAGTAATGATGTCATAGAACACTCTCTTAAAGTGACAGTACAGGTAGTAGTGTTTACCAAAATAAACAAAATAATACAATCCTTAAAATATAACAAAAAAATAGGATTCTTCAGTGTTAATCAGGATTTGGTGAAATTTCAAACATTATAAAAATAAATAAAAGCACATTTTCTAAACTTGTTACACATGCAGGACCACTTACAGTACCTTAACTAAACCAACTAAAATGATCGCTCTCTATTGTGGAATCACGTATGGAAGGATGTCTTAATTTAAATGGGTCTGTTTTTCTGAGGGATACACAGTGAGGGTATTGGGGATCAATGAAGTATATTCTATTCTATTGTGATTTTGGTAATTACATGTTTATAAGAGCGATATTCCATTGTCCTTCCATGGAAGCGGGCAGCCTCCAGGCAAAACTTATATTTTTCAATATAAGTTGCTGCTTTGACACGAATACAGCACTGCCAAAATATAAAAACCCTCAATCACACACCTGTGACCTGACAAGTGAATCAAGGCCGTTAGCCGGTGTAAGCTGAACACTGAACTGATGTGGTGAAGCTGCCAGTAGCGCAGAGCTGCGCCAGGAAGCTAACAGAAACACTGAAGACAAGAAGAGCTGCCATCGGTACAGTTCAGTAGCCATTCATGTATTAAAGTTACACATCTCACTTTTTAGCAAGTAGCTCAAAGTCTAAAAACTAGTACTATTGTGCATATAAGGGGTAAAGTTTACCTTCGACCAAACGCCCCCCAAAGGAATCACAGCACCCCGCTTTTGTAAATATTCCTGTCAGCGCCCCCTGCCGTCTTCTGAACGCCCCCCGGGGGGCAGCGGTACCGCCCGTTGAGAAACATTATTCTAGAGTCTAGAATAATGATTTGATAAAAAGCTTTTACACTAGGACCTAGTGTAAAAACTTTTTATCACAAACAGGAGTTTGTTTTTTTGTTTTGTTTTTTTGTTTTTTAATTGTCACGTTTCCATTGAGTGACTTTATTTTCATAATTTCAATTCATGCAGTTTCATGGAAACGCAGCCTGCAACGGACTGGCGACCTGTCCAGGGTGTGCCTCACCTCTTGCTCAAAATGTCTCCCTGGAGATGGGCACCAGCACCCCTTCCAACCCTGCTAGGAATAAGGGTGTTAGAAAATGGATGGATGAAAACGCAGCTTGTGACCAAAATCATAATTACACAGGATGACTGACGTAAACAATTAATCTAGATTATGTGCTTGATTAACTGCTAAAACAAAACATTACATACAAGATCACAGCTGACATACCAGGAGATTTCTAACATTATAGATGTAGTTCTCGTATAAGTAAATGATTTCCTGGATCCAACAGATGTATTAATGCAGTGATATATGGGTATTAAGCCAATGTAATCTTCCCAGGTATTTAATTATGCAGATTGTTTCTGCCAAAATCTAAAACTGCATTCAAAGGATAGAAACCTGGTGCTGAAAAGCCGTACCGGTGCAGAAAGCATCGTGCTGCATGGTTGGTCCCTGAGACGTCATAGCAGATTGCAGCCACTGTGGTTTGATACCTGGGAGGCAGAACTGTTACTGTCAAAAGACCGTGCATATCTTTCTGATGTAGGAGGCATGACCTCTGACCTTAATTGATACAGGCGAGGCCGGCAGTTCTTTGGATATTGCTGTGGGTCTTTGTGACTTCTTCAATGAGTTGTTGCTAATTTTGGTGGACCAGCCTCCTGGGAAAAGTATCCACTGTGCCATGGTGGCTCTCACTGAGGTTTACTGGAGTCCTAAAGCTTTAGAAATGGCTTTGTAACCCTGTCCAGACTGACAGATCAGGGATCTTTCTTTCTTATTTGTTCCTGAATTTCTTTGTATGCTGTCTAGCTGTTGAGGAACTTTTGGTGTTCATCACATTGTCAGGAAGGTCCTATTTTAGTGACATCTTTACTGAGAACAGGTGTGGAGTAATCAGGCCTTATGATTTACCAGGAGTGCACTCACTTTTTCACACAGAGCAATGTTGGTTTGGATCTTTTTGGGGGAGAGGTGGTGAACACAGCTTCAGCATGCAGTTTGGTGTCATAGAGCGGAGCACACAGCACCTTCTTGTTTTGTGTAGCCATGATGCCTCCCTCTAAGGTTTTTTGATCTTTAAAGCAGCCTGCAGCCAAGTTGCTATGGATGTTAAACAGTCAGATATTATTAGGGTTTATTTAGTAAAATAGCTGCAAATAAACCCAATTACTTTCTCTCCTATGGTCTATTTAACCCCTTAACAGCAACATTATGCCTGTTGGGGAAAACTTAGACTACATTTGCTTTGCATTGTCTCCATATGATGATGACAGTGATACAGTATGATCCGATTAAATGTTTCTTTAGCTTTTTAAGATTCTTGATTATAATGGATTGTTGCTATGTTGTTGAATGGTGTGTTCATATTTTGTTCATTGTGACCCTTTTTAACTTTGGCCCCTGCCCCTCCAAAAGTCTCTACACGGCCCTGGATTTTATTCTCCCATAGTTCATTTAAAAACTGCATTTTGTGGTCACTTGTGTTGTCTGATTTACATTTAAATTGCTTTGATTTCTGAAACACTGAAGTGTGGAAAACATGCACAAAAGAAAGGAAATCAGGAACAGGGCAACCCTTTTCTACACCACTGTATTCTGCCATGTTTTACATAGCAGAAAACTTGGCAGATGTAAAAGTTACTCTCTAAAATCCTTGGAATCCACAGTGTGATATCCATGTTAAATCAAGGAAGGACTTCAGTCTTAAAGCTGCAGAGTGTGACGGATGAGGAGCGTCTAACCCCAGAGCAGCTGAGATCTCTATTTTATCTCGAACAGGGCCAAATGGACAAAAAGCAAATGTTCCCCAATAAAAGAGAGGAGTGAAGTCTTTCCTCTCAAAAAATTCCTCTAAAATTTTTTAGATTCCTAGAAGGGGGATTAGTTATCAGCTGCACCTGTTGCAGACTTAGGACCACTTGGTGGGAACACCCACAGAAAACCTAACGGGTAGGCATTCGTTTCCATATCCATAAATACAAGTACACAGACATCAGTGGGAACATGCCTGTGCGATTGGTCAGCCTCTCTGGAGGTATATCTTGGATCGGGAACCAGCCTGACGCTGCTCACTGATCGCCGATCATCTCAGCAGAGATAGTGCAGCCCCAGCACTAAATGGTTTATGTGCACATGCATGATGTCATCTTTCGGCTTGTCACAGCACATTTGGAAGATGTTATTCTTTGAAACCAAGCTGCGGCCCACTTTCAACGCATGCATGACATGGTTTGAGTGTATATCCCAGTCAGCCACATGAAGAGGGGGCTGAGGGGTGCTTGAGCTCCTGCCCCTTTTATCCTTGATACCCTAGGCGCCCTTTTTCAAGGGTTTATTTATGCATCAGGAGGCCTGTTTGTGCCCCCCAACAATAGTTTTTGGTTAAAAATACCAATTTAGAAAAATAAATTAATCCGGCTGCGCTTGGTCTAATGTTTGAACAAATCTCAATGCTTCTTCCTTCATGTTGCCAAGACACCGGGCCCATGGTGTAAGGAGATATATACATTTGTGTGTGTGTATGTTTTTTTAAATTTATTTATTTATTTATTTTCAACATATACTTGTTTGTGAATAAAATGTGATGTTAGAAAAATTGTTTCTATTTATTTTCACAACGGTCCTTGTAATAGCCAGAAAAAAAACCCTCATCCCCAAACAGGAATGGTTCAGCTGCAGAGAAAACTTCTGACTTTGACTTTACCAGGCTTCTCAGTGCTGGATTAAATTTCCAGTTCGCTACAGGCAACTTTATTTTAAATCCAAAACAAATTAAGCTGCAGGGTGAACAGAAGGGGCGTATAATTTTGATAACTTCTGCGAACAGCTTCACATCTTCAACCTGAGCCTGCAACTTGGAAGACATCCTGCATCA
>NW_015116047.1:45653-47724 GCF_001443285.1 Poecilia latipinna
ACAAATTGTGCCAAAATGGCTAATTTGGAAGGTCCGCCTAGATTTTTATCAAGTAGTACCTCTCTAAAACTCATGGGATTCACTTTCTTTCCATGAAACTTGGCACAGTAAAAGGTCAGATTGTGTACTGTTGTTTACTACATCCAAAACATGTAGTAAACATGCTTTGAAAGGAATCTTCATATATTGAACTGGTTTTTTTTTAGGCGGAAATAGATATTTTGCTTAATTTCTGCTGTGTATCATATTAATTCACTTTCCTCAGTAACAGGCAGGGTGGGTTTTAGAGCTGTAACATATTCTCTAGAGTCTTGCCTTTATTTTGATACCAAAACAATTAAAATAAACTCTGTAGTTCTTGAGATACATTCAATTCATTTTGGGCATGTATTTTCAACCATATTTCTCAAAAAGAGGCCTAGAGATGAAGAGGTTAAAAGGTTTTTTTGGCTCTAGTGGCCTTTTTTTGATAGTTAATTGACAGGAAAGTGGGTAATGAGAGAAGGGAAGACATGTGGCAAAGGTCGCCAAGAATCGAATCTGCGACGGCTGCATTGAGGACTAAGGCCTCCATATGTGGGTTGTGCTTAACTCCTGTGCCACCACAGCACACCCAGTTTTAATCACTCTTGATGGATTTTACTTGGATGCTGTGTGATAGATCAGTACTCATTAACACACACATTGTTTTTGGATTTCTTTAAAATATCCATCCATCCATTTTCATCCGCTTCATCCGGGGTTGGGTTGCAGGGGCAGCAGCTTCAGAAGGGAGGCCCAGTCTTCCCTCTCCCCAGTCACTTCTTCCAGCTCCACCAGGGGAACCCCAAGGCCTTCCCAGGCCAGCTGAGAGACATAGTCCCTCCAGCGTGTCCTGGGTCTTCCCTGGGGCCTCCCCCCATTACATGTGCCTGGAACACCTCGAGGTATCCTGACCAGATGCCCGAGCCTCAACTGGCTCCTCTCGACATGACCATAGATGAGGGTGGGAACGTAGATTGAATGGTNTGAAAACACATACTATACATTTATCAATATAGGCATATTGCATATCCACGGATCGGGGAAAAGCTCCTCTAAATGACAGAAACAATATTTTCTACCTCAACAACACCCAGCTTGAACACTAAGCAGCTTGATAAAAAAAAACGTAATTAGATGCTAACGAGGCTAACGAGGCATGCCCGGTAAAAAACGCAACAGTGAAAGAGCTAGGTGGCCCGATCCTCACAAACTATCGATCAGAGTAAAGCCGAAGCTCTGCCGTTTCCAACACTACCAGAGTCACCACGCTACGTGCAAAACTCACTGAACCAGCAGCTAAAGAAGAAAAAAAGAAATAGCTAATTTCACGAAGCTAAAAGCATAAATTCAGTCCTATCTTTGCTGTTTCGTGGTCATAATCCTTATTAGACTAAACATTTCCACTTGGTTCGATAATCCATTTTCCCTGCGTCCGTCTCACATTGTTTTCGGCTCCGCCCAGAGCCTCTTCCGTCTCCTAGCTACCTTATACAAAATCTAGAGGCGAACTCCGTCAATGTACGTCACATGCGTTTTCCGCCCTGTAATTGGTGAATGGCTTTAGGTTCCGTATTCATGTCAACGCCCTCGGATTCTATTGGCTCTGACGGTTCGAAAGACATGTCAATCATCAAAATTGGCCAATGGGTTCCCGAGAAACTGCCCCGCGTAAGTTTGAATATCTGTATTGAGAACTGCATGGTTTTACGCGCAGAGCGCAGACTAGAGACTCCAGGTGGAAAAATTTTTCGCGGTGCTTTTGACTTTTTTGTCATCACAAAGTCCATAAAGGATTATTTTTTTCAGACGATTTTCTGGTATTTTCTCTCAATATTTTTTTTACGTTCGAGAGAATAATGGCCAGCAAAAAGAAGAAGGTTTTCACAGCTGAGGAGGTGCTGGATATATTGACCACTGATAGCAGTGCTAATCTTTTTCCTATCGACTCTTCCTCTGACGAGAAAGATTTAGTGCATCCGGATGGGAATATATAAATTATTGTTATTGTTATATAAATTCATTGTTCATGTTCATAAATTCATTGTTC
>NW_015116048.1:0-16191 GCF_001443285.1 Poecilia latipinna
ACCTCTGAAGAAGCCTCTGACTGAACAACTTGTGTTCCTGTATAAGAGTCTCTTGAGGAGAATGCCCAGGGTTCTCCATAACTGTCTTGAAGAATTCTTCTGTCCACAATGATCTCTAGATATTCCACAGTAGTGCCTTTACAGTAGTGGATGACAAAGTCTCTTCTCTTGGATCACTGGGGGTTCATTTCTGCCTCAAAAAACGATTTGATGGGATGCTGGAAAAAACTATTGTTGTGCACAAGTTGTGCTAAAAGAAGTTAGCTTTTCAGGTCTAAAATAGCATCTCAGTGCTAAGCATATTGCAGCAGCACAAACATCCCTGCTAATATCAGCATCCACAGTCCACATTTCTAGAGGAATATTTTTTCAAAGAAGCTAAGTGAATGATCTGGGGTTCCGAAAAACTTGAAAGCTGAATGGATAATTGCACTTTGCACCAGTCTGATGATGGATAACATAAATAAACAGATTAAAACAATATATTTGTTGTTGAGCTCATATTTTTATTTATTCAAACATTTTGTACCAAAGTAGTTTTTGATTTGAAAATCTATATTTTGTCAGAATATGGCTTTCAAATTAAAATGCAATTACTTTCTATTGATTACTTACAGACCCTGCAGTCACTGCTTGCCTAAATATCTTTAAGCAAACTGATTCTTTTATGTACAATAGGAAGAGTAGCTATGAGGTAGGTGTTACTGAAGTGCTGTTAATTTGTATTTTGTGGTCTTTCATGCCCAAAAAGACTGGTTGAGGCCGAGTATTTTATTGTTGTTTAGTGTGGTTGAAAGCGATTGGAATGCTGATTGAACAGTTGGTGTGTGTATCAGCTCTGACAGCTGCAGCAGGCCATGGAAAGCTTGCTGTGTGTAGACTCCTGCTGGATCAGGGAGCTGCTGCTGAGCAAGGCAACAGGCATGGCATCACTCCACTCTTCAGTGCCGTGAGACAGGGACACACACAGGTAAAACCCACTTACAGGGTAACAGTTGGACTTAATCCCACAGAGACCAAATCTCTGCCTCTTCCTTTGTTTCTCCATCAGGTGGTGGAGCTGTTGCTGAACTATGGGGTTGAGGTGAACAGTGTGGACCAGCAGGGTCGAACAGCTCTGATGATGGCAGCCTCAGAAGGACACATTACCTCCGCCCAGATTCTGTTGGATCACGGTAACATTCACCTTACAAGGCTTCTGAGTCCAAGTTTGGCATATAGTGTCTTTGCAAAAGTATCCATGCCCTTGAACTTTCTTACATTTTGTCTATGTTTTCATAATTATTCTATTTCAAATAAAACTCTCAAATATGCCTATTTAATTCTTTTATTGCTTTTTACTCTGATACCCCTTAATATATTTCAACCAGTTGCCTTAAAAAGCCATCTAATTCAATCCGAGTATTAATCTATTTGTTCTGTGAAGACCTCAGTGGGTTGTTGGGGAACATTAGAAAATGAGGATCATGAAGACCAAGGAACACAGCAGATAGGTCAGGTAGGTAGTGTTTGGGTCATAAATTGTATTCCAAACTTAGAACAAAGTTTTGCTCAATCCTTCTACTGAGCGTAGAAAGTAAATGGCACTGTTAGACAATGTACTAAGACATGGCCGTCCACTGAAATTTACAGGCTGGGTAGGGTGAATTGGAGAAGCAGCAAATTGAGGCAATGGTAACTCCGGAGGAGCTGCAGAGTGACATCCCTGGCTGGTGAACATGTTGACATGAAAATTATTAGTTGTACACTCAATATTCTGGCAAGAAAAAAAGCAGAAAAAAGACTCACAGTGACACGTGGTTGTTGCATCATCATGTAATGGGGATGCTTATCATCAGCAGGGACAGGGGGCTGGTCAGAGTTAAAAGCAAGATGGACAGGAACAAAAGGTCCAGGAAGAAAACATGTTACAGACTGCAAAAAGCATGACTCAGGCAGAGCTTCACTTTCCAGCTTCACAATGACTCGAAACATACAGTGAGTGGGTCCATGTACCTTTCATTCAATTGTGTTTTTGAAGTAGAATCAAAAATTTGAAAATTAAAAAATTTCATCTGCAACGACTGGTACTGGCGACATGTCCAGGGTGACCCTGCCTCTCGCCCGCAAACATTCTGAGTGTGAGCGTCAGGAAGTATTCTGTTCCCATATAAATATGTGTTTCTCCTGTGTCAAAAGCCTACACTGCAACCAGAGAGGCGGGGATCCGACATATACATTTAGGAGGAGCTGTCTGTCTTTCCGTCCTCATCGTGGCACTCTGAAGACAGGAACTTCAGGAACAAGAACATTAACAGACAGAACCAATGTGTAGGGTTTGCCTGCAAAATAATACTAGCTATCTAAACAGCTAAACAGAATAAATGCAGAAACTTCACAGACTCATCGATGATATCTTGTGGACTTTACTGACATCAGTTTTTCTGTGAAACTGTAACAGGATAAACAAAGGAATACAAGTATCAGTGATGCAAAAGCAATGTCAAAATCACTGCACACACTATTGTTATACACAGACTAGCGGTCTTAGCGTAGTAACAGGCTGAGTTTACTGCAAACATAATGATACATAATTTATCTATAAATGAATGTCTTCAGTATGTGATTAACTCAACTTATAATACTCACAGATGATCCATTAGGAGACAAGAAAACAACAGGGCTGAGGAGCTGCCATCTGGCTGCAACTGCATTGTACTTCCTGTTTTTCTACTTCTACTGCTTTTTGATGACTAACCCAGAATGGAAAATAAGACAACAAAACAGTGAACATCACAACCACTGATGGGAATCTGTCAGAAACCCCACAAGGAATCTGGGAGCAGCTGAGGACACTCTGGTGCAGGACCCACCTGAACCCCACAGTAGTGCGAGGTGTCGGGACCAGAGGCGAGCCCATGAATAACAAAACACATGAAGACTAGAAAATAAAACCCATAACAAAGCCATTAAAGACCCAGACAATGTGACAAAAGCAAGTTAGGATTTATCATTGTATTGTGAATATAAACAAAAAGCTCAAAGGGTATGAATACTTTGGCATGGCACTGTGTACTTGCACATGGAGGGTGAGTAACTTTTTACCATAAGAATCAACTTCTAAACTTACTGTTTGACACAGTAAAATCAGTTAAGTGATTGTCATCTGTCTTCAAATTAGGGGCCTCTCTCAACCAGATCGATAGGGAAGGCTTGACTGCTCTGAGCTGGGCATGCCTCAAAGGCCAGTTCCCATTGGTCAGGGAACTGGTGGAGAGAGGGGCAGCCACTGACCATGCTGACTGCAGCAGTCGAACACCTTTGGACCTGGCTGCCTTTTGTGGAGACCCTGAAGTGGTTAGCTAACACAGATACAGATGTGACTTCATATGACCAGACATAGTGTCCTCTAAATTCTGTCTGCAGAGCTAACAGAATTTGAAGATACATTTATTTGCCAAAACCCATTGTTGCAAGTTTTAACTGATTGAAAGATTTATGGCTGAAATAATAAGTGAGTTCTGCTGGCTTGGAAGAGTGATGCTTAAGAATGACTATTTTTACTGTATTCATTGTCTTAGTAAAGTTGGTGTTTACTTACATGTCTGTGCTGCTGCAGGTCCAGTATCTAGTGGATCATGGAGCGTTGGTGGAGCACATGGACTGCAGTGGGATGCGCCCTCTGGACCGAGCAGTTGGCTGCAGAAACACTTCAGCAGTTATTGCTCTTCTCAAGAAAGGAGCTAAGATTGGTAGGAACATGACTCAGAATGTTTCGCTGCTATCACAACACCATTGTTAACGGTGGTAGGAGTTCACCCTGCAGTTGGTGGGTTGCGGGTTTGATCCCTGGTTCACTTGCGTTTGTCACTGGGCAAAACACTTCACCTGAGTGCCCAGTGGCACTGACTCATGGCAGCCGTCTTGGTTCTGTCAGACTTCCAATGGACCCTGTGGAAACAGAGCAGTAGTGGCTACTGTCCAGTAGCTTGCCACCATCAGTTTAGTCTCAGTTATTCTTTAGTGTTAGAATTAGTTCCTGTTCCCCTGTGTTCTCTCCCTCACTCTTCTGTGCCACTTTCTCTCTCTCTCTCCTCAGTCTAATAAATAAAATAAAGCCTTTTATTTATAAGTAGTGCGGTGTCTTCTGTGCCATATGAAGCACATATCAGGGCTTGTGTTGATGAAGCAGGTTGTGATGTTTGAAGCCTCGCAAGTGGGCCATACCATGTGACTGATGTGGGAACTTGCGGATCGAAATAAATGGCAAAGTGCTGCTGTTTCACCAATCATGTTTTCTTGTTTTAGGATTTTATTGCATGTTTGCAATTCACTGGAGCATCTTTTTTCCAATGGACTGAATTTTCCTTTGTCTGGCAGTGTTTTGATCTCTAAATAGTTTCACACAGTAATAAACCATCACATATAATGTCAAAAAACCAACACAGTGGATCCTGTGTTCTAATTTCTAATGTTTTAAAAAGATAAGTGTCATGTCCAAATAAACTTTAGTGATGTATATAAAAAACCTCATCTGTACTGAGGCATTATTTAGCTCTGTCAAAAGGCAAGTATGCGAACAAGCTCAGCCAAGTCATTTTAGGATGCAAAGATGAGACAGTTTGAATCCACTGGAATATTGGGAAGGTGACAAAATGTTTCAGCCCAACTTCTGTAAACCTGCTGATGCGTTTCTTGCTTCACCAGCGCTCACAGATATGGGTATCTGTGAGCGCAATTTTAACTTTTAATGCATTAAAAGTGTCATTATTAACCAAGTGACACTTCATGACAACAGTCAAACATTCATCAAGGCTTCTTCATGTTCATAACAGAAGTTATGTCATGTTTATGACAGTGTCATGTCAGTCTTATGCACAACCCTTCAAATAAAATGTTACCCAACCATCTACACACCATGACAATAATGGGAAACGATTCAAGGGCTTTGCTTTTGCAAGGTGCTGAAAATATCTGTTTTGGCTATTCATTCTACAGTAAGCCAAATTCTTTTTTTTCCACCTTCATTAAAGTAAATGTTAAAATATATTTATATTTATTCATGTCCATGTGTGCTTAGGACCAGCAACCTGGGCCATGGCCACTTCCAAGCCGGACATTTTAATGGTGCTACTCAGTAAAATTATCCAAGAAGGAGACAGACTGTACAAGGTGAATACTACCACTAATGTCCAGGATAATAACATGCACTGCTACTGATATTTGCAGTAATTCATGTGTGTATATTTACAGCAAGGAAAAGTGAGAGAAGCTGCACAGTCCTACCAGTCAGCCCTCAACAAGTTTCCTGGAGACGAGCTAAAGACATTCAAACAGCTCAGAGTGTGTGTGCTGCTCAACTTGTCCCGCTGCCACCGTAAAATGAACGTGAGTCTCCATCTCCTGGGTTGTTGTGTGTTTTTTTTATCCACGGTCAGTTTAAGTAAATTAGGATATTTTTTAAAAGTAAATTTTTTAAGAACTCAGTTCACTAAGTGAGACACATTATATGGTCTAATTCCATACAGGGTGGAATTAGACCATGTTTTCATGCATTTATTTCTGTTTAATTATGGTTTTTCACTTTCAGTTAAGGAAAACACATTTAAAGTGAAACTAAGGCCACATTTTTTTGCCGATAGACTGTCTAAATACATCATTTAAAGTGCCTCTTTAGGGTTCTTTTAAATGGTAGAAAAACATATTCTGAGGTCAAATTGTAAATCTGATTTCTGTATTTGGTCTCTAATTAGCTACAGAATGTTTTAAAGTGTTGAATTAACCAAAAACCTCCTTTGAGAAAAACCGTGCAGTTTTGTGACGTAACGGCTGAGCTGATTGCTGAGCTGAAGGTGGTTTCGTTTGCTCTGGTGTGGTAGAAACGTGTTTAAGTGCGACTGCTCAGGCTGTCTGGACATGGTGAGAAAAGACAACAAAAAGATTATTTTAGCCTTGGGTGAGATTCATCCAGCTGGAAAGGCAGGATTTCAGCACCGACAATGTGAACTAACACGGCGATCTGTAGTCTGCACTTCAGAGAAGGCTTACAACAAAATGAATGCTACATGGGACCCAGAAGAAATGACTAAATCAGACAGAAATCCACTGCAGTACCACCATAACACAGCAGAGGCACAGAGGGGAAAACGGCACTGATTGGGAGCAGAGACAAAACACTGGCTGTTTCTTCCAGCAAGCAGCAGAAGCTCTGGAGCTACTCCCCAGTCAGCAGCTCCTAAACTGGAAGAACCCAATGGTAGGTGGTACATAACGTTTAATGTTTCAGTACTTTCAATAATTAAAATGTACTGGCGCAAAGTTTAATATTTTGCCATGTCTAATTAGAATGTGTGCAGCTAAGTACATATCGCACTTTTCTCATTTGCAAAAATGAAGCGTTGTTAAAGAAGAAATTTATCTCTCTGATCGCTGTGAACTAATTACTAATTTATGCGGTAATTCAAATTAAAACCAATCATTCTGGTGCATTTTGGTTGCCTCAGGATGAATTTATTACTTTAAACTATTTGTTCTGAAACTTTTTATCTAGTCGTGTCCATTCCAAGACCAGTCACTTAACCAGTGTCTGGTCTTGGAATTAAATTGGAACCAGTCACCCGTTCCAATTTATTTCAGTGATTTGTCTCTTTTGTAATCACTTTTCCAGCAAGAATAACTAATAATATCTCTGGGCTTGTCCTTTACCAGAATCACAGACATCTTCAGGTTACTGCAGGTTGTCCTGCTGCTCTGCTTGGACAGATTTTAGTTGATCCAGGAATTTGTCTTTAATTCAAATAAACCACGACGCTCATTTCTAGCTGTTTGTGGGCATTAAGTTCTAACGGTTGATAATATTGGAACATTGTCATTAATGAATATATTGAATTTTTATATCATAGTTTCCCAAAATCAGACATAATATATTAAATGCAAATATGTGAATCTCTCCTAACTTATCAAATTAAGGTACAATCTGTAAAATGGTAGAAAACAGTTTTAGAAAGTTTTGTCATTTAAATCAAATGTATACACCTAAACTGTTTATATATAAAGTCTAATGAATGTTTTTGGATGCACGGTTGTGCAGATGACAGATGCAATATTGCAGTTGGAAACCCCAGCAGTAACTCCTGGCACAACTGATGAACAATTTGAACCTTACATGACGGATGACTGCATATCTGACCAGTGCCAGTAGCCCCGTCTTTTCCCCCACAACAATTTCATTCATGTGGTCCTGGAGAACAGAGCCATGCTCCACAAAAACATGCTGGTTTTCTGGGATTTATGGTGACAATTTGCACCAAGTCAAAGCTGCTACAAAATCAGAAACTAATTAAAACTAAACTTGTAATATTTTTATACAGTTTATGTGGTCAAAGTATTCTATAAAGGTTTATTACTTCAAAACTATGAGTCCAGAGTCGTCTTTTGAAAGCCTTTGTTGTCCTCAGCTTCATCAGGTGAGGCTGTTCTGATGATTGCAGATGTGCTGCCCAATGATGCCTGGAGTCCAGCAGATCATCTGCCTATAGGCAACACATCTGCAAGCTATATAAAGACTATTAAATTGTCACATTTAATACATTTCATGTTTTAGCTCCTCAGGAACATTTTGATGAATGCAGTTTAATTGTGTACAACATTAAACATTTTGTGAAGCTGAATGTTTTTGTTTATTTACCTGTGATGTTGTGTAGCCAAATTGTACAAAACTGTACAATTTGAATAATAAGAAATGTTATTGTTAAATGACAGGTGTAGGGGGGCCCTCCCTAAATGTAATAAGCTAAGCATAGTACATTATCTGAACAGCAGCTCTCACCAGAAGGCTGGTTGAAAATTGACAAGCTGGTATGGTAAGACTGAACATGAGTTCTAGAACATGAGTTCTAGACTATACACACTCACCAATGGTCACAAGTATTGCTGTCCATTGGTCCAAAGTGATCACACAGACACCTGAAATACTACATTATGAGAAAAAGCCCCAAAATTCTAAGAACTAAAAAGAAATTCTCCATAATAGAATTTATTGGTTCAAAGAAATTTTATTTGTACAGAATGAAGCTACAGTGAGCTTGGCTTGTATTCATGCATAGCAGTGACATGGGAAATAAACACCAGATACTTCATCTAATGGAGCCAGAGTCCCAGCTTTGACCTGGACGAGGCTGTGGAGAGTGTTATTAAATCTTCCAGAGGTATGAATATTTCTGAGCCTAATTGTATGTATGCTTATTTATCCATTTTATCGTGGTAGATATATTCCCATAAAAATGTTGTTTTCCATTACAGTATCTGTTGTTCTACTGTTTACTATGCTGTCAATAATTCTAGCTTCTGGCTCACCTGTGAGCCTTCGATCTTAAACATGTCGCCAATTTAATGCTCAGGATTGGTCACATCCTCCAGGTCCTACTGAGTGTGTTTAGTTGCACATTCCAGAATGTTCTCCTCCATCTACATCATTAATGGTTGCCGCTAGGGACCTATTCTCAGGTGGAGCAGTAAGCAGGCTAGGTAGAGACAGTACTAGTACCTTTTATTTTGAGATATTGGCCATTTTTGCACCGAAAATGTGAATTTAAATCCTGTTACGATACAAAGGTTTCAACATGCTTAAAGTGAAAGATGCACTTTAAGGTTTTATCTTGATGTTTCTGTACAAATTTTGACATTTTTATGTAAGTTAGTTCCACAACATAAAACCTTTTTAATGTGTTTGCATCGGTGCCTAAACAGTTGAATTCTCCTATTGTTTAAAACGATACAGCTTTTCATCACACAACCCTCCTTTTGAGCATACAACAATCTCATCCAGACACAAACACCCACCTAACCTAGAGACAAGTCAGGAGTTGGAGTAGGAAGCCTGGCTGTGGCCAACATTGATCGATAACGTTATTGAGCTTTACAAACGCTTGTAAAAGGCCTGTACAAACTTTGTTCGGGTCTACACCTAAAATGTTACACATTTCTTTGGTATATGACCTTATGTTGTAGCTCATACAATTGATATATAAAAGCAATTTAAAAAAATACCTATTGTGGTCTTAACACTTTTTTGTATGAAACTTATGATGGACTAAATTCACTTTCAAGAGTGGAAAATTGTTTAAGAAATAAAAGTCTAACCACTTTAGCCACGTGTTTCTTACGTTCACAAGCTTCATTAAATAATGCCTTCCTCTTATCTATTTGGTGTCATGATCAACAATTTTTCTTTCTTTGCCGCTTCCTAGAAACAAAAGGTGGCTCAACTTACCCTTTGGCTCAATTTACCCCAGTCTCCCTACGGAGGCTGCAGACTTTGACGCAGCCAGTCTTGCTACAAGTGCCATCCTCTGTTTTCTTGCAGCATGTCTTTCTTCCTTCCTCCTTGCATCTTCCTGTCAGATTACTGTCAAATAAAGGCCACTAGTACCAAAAGAATTCTAGCATTTTTTGAGAGGAACTTCAAATCTTTGTGTATTATTTGTGTGTTTTTTGTGTGTTTGTGTGATAGGACTTCAACCTTGCTGAGGAATTTGCTACAAAGGCTCTAGAGCTGAAATCCAACTCCTACGAGGCCTTTTATGCCCGAGCCAGGGCTAAACGAAGCCGCAGGTATCCATTCATTCCATCACAAAAGTTAATCAGTTTGACTCAGAAATTGCCAGTTACATGAAATTAAATTGGCAAAGCAGGTTAAAGGCTATTTGTCAAGTTAGTGGCATAGAGAGCATGAAAATATTCAGTGTTTTTTCTTTCATTTGTTTGTGATCTTAGCCTCTGAATAAAACTATCATGCTTAGTTTTGTAATGGATTCAGACATGACTGATTTTCAGTTAATGCTGGTTGATCTTTAAATTTTCAGTGATGTCTTCTAAACAGCACAAATGGACATTTTATCAGCACAAACGTGCCGACACCAATTTGTTTGACATGAAGAATATGTGGGGGTTGGCTCACCTTTCATGACTTCAGGAAACTTTTACTAAATTCTTTAATATGATAGTAGCACAAACAAAAACACTTGTAGCGCAAACATTTGGCACCAATTATGTTGGAGTTGAAGAAGGTAAGGAAAGGTGGGGGAACTGGTTGACCTTGAAAATTTTCTTAATATCTTCAAAACAAAAGCAACACAAAGACTTTTATCAGCACAAACGTAGCAGAGTTTGACACCAATTTTTTATTTCGTAAGTGTGGTGAGGCTGGTTGACATTTTCTGACCTCTACAAACATTTATTAATATCTTTGAAATTACAGTAGCACAAACTAAAATTTCTGCTGTACAAAAGTTTGATACCAATTCTGTTTGATTTGAAGAAGGTGGGAGGTCCACATTCATTCGTGGGAGAAACTATTATCCTGACTTGGAAACTATGTAGAACCTATTTCTACAGCAATATTTCAGTTCTTAATTGGTGACTTTAATTTAAAAGATGGGATCCTTGATACGATTGACCAAAATGAGCTGCCTCTGGGGGGTGGCTGGACTCAGACTTCGAGAAACAGTAGGGTGCGCCCTCATCCAGGGAAAGTTCAAAGTGGAGCTGCTGCATTAAGAGGAGACAGTTGAGGGGGTATGGTTATGCACAAATGTTTAGATGATCACAATGCCTCCTGGACGCTTCCCTTTAAAGGTTTTCTGAGAAAGTCCCACTGGGAGGAGACTATGTCTGGCCTGGAAATGCCAGAATGAGCTGAAAATGTTCAAATACTCAGTGTCAAAGTGTTAGTGATTTTGACCCGATTTGAATACGAGGAAGATGGTAAATGGGTGGACAGATAGATGGATGACTTTAATTCATATTTTACTACTTTACGTTACATTTCTTTGAACCATTGTACTAGGTCTCTAGTAGTGGTGTGCGATCGATCAGCCACTGATCATAAATCAGCCAGTTTTCATGAAAATGTATATGATGGGAGTTCCCCGATGACTAGCTGTAGTTGCCAATCACAAAAACTGATCACCCATGTCTCACACTTTGCAGGATGCAGAGATCCCATGTGCAACATATCTCCCTTTTTCCTTCACTTTGCACAAGTGTGCAGCAGCAAATCCTAAGCAATGTCATGTGTAACTTTTATGCTCCGAGAGTGAAAGTGGAAGTTTGTGTCTTGTGATGGAAAATGACTTCGGGGATGAAGCACATCATCAAGCTAACTGACCAGAGGTGGAAGATGCTGAGTTCCATCGACTACTCTTGCTGATAAACTTCTGCTACTGGAACGTAAGCACAGATGTAGAGCCGTTCAAGCTCCACCAGACAGTGGACTCTCACATAGAAGGTCTGGTTGAAGCTGCAACATGTAACTTAAAAGCAGAAGTTTTTATGTATTACAACTTTCACTATGTCCTAACATGAAGCAGAATCTGTGAAAAAAATCAAGTTGATTTGCCTCCTCCTTGTATTCTGAGGAATACTCCATTTGGTTAGGAACAACCAATCAGAGCCAGGAGGCGGGTCTTGGCGCTCAGTCACTTTTGACATTGCACAACAGTTTGCACTGACTGCAAAACTGACTGAGAGGACTCTGTCAGTTTTGATTTAGTAACTTAGGATTGTTTATTTGAATGCAACCTGTATTTGAACATTTCCTTTTTTACTTGACTTTTTTTTTTTTTTTTTTTTACATAGGTAGTGTTGTGAGATTTATTTGACTCTATGTATAATTTGGGATGTTACTGCCTTAATGTTAACTATTGTATTGCTGATTGCAGGTTGTTAAGTTGTCCTTTTGACCTAATTTTTGCTGTTTGTATGTTGTCTAAATTACTTGATTTTATGGTTCCCTTTTGCTAGATCACATAGCCAGTAGCATTTATACCTATATGAAAAAACAAAACAACCAATCCATGTGATCAGTATTAGTGATTGGCACTGACTGGTGATTGATATTGGAATCAGCACCAAAAAACCTGATTGGAGCACCCCTAGTCTCCAGCACATCTGAAACAACTTTCTTTGGAGAGTTATAATCAGGTCAATTATCGCCCATCCATGGAGAGGCAAGTCAAAAGAGGATAACAGCTAAAAAGATTAGGAAACACAGGGTGAAGTTACTTATTTGTAGAATAAATTTTATGAACGAGTTCAACAAAGTTAGAAGTTCCATTTTCTCCGTTTCTTTGACCTTTAAAATGCTCTGTTTTGTTTTTGGTGTCCCTTCAGACAGTTCCATGCTGCGTTGGAGGACCTGATTGAGGCCAGCTGTCTATGTCCATCCAACAGGGAGATCCAGCGCCTTCTGTCTCGAGTGAAAGAAGAGTGTCGGCAAGTTTCACAGCAACAAGACTCTCCCTCTGCTTATCAACACCAGAAGGCGATGTCCACCAGTGAAGCCAGGTGTAGGGATTCCAACTGTCTTCATGTGCAGAACATGGAAAGCTTTAACAGTGAAGACGAGGAAGTGGAGAAAGAAAAAGAAGGGTATTTCAGGGAAGATGAAGACTTTTCGTCCTTTCTTCCTCCTCACACAGTTCAAAGTCTTGACACCCATTACTACCCCGGACTGAAATCACCATCTTCTCTCTCTCCAACTCATATGCATCAGTGCCCCTCTAGTCCCACTCATTTAGCAGACCTCTCTTCCCCCAGTCATTCTTTGCTACCTCCCACTTCCCCCAGCCATCATCATGTTAGTGCTCCTTCATTACCCCTGCAGCATCCACAAAGAGCTGGCTCAATGTTTGAAAGTGGAGGACAACACCACCTTCAAACTGTCTCAGTGCTTAGCCCAGGAGATCATAATCAAGGCAGGCATCAGAACAACCTTGGTTCCGATCAGAAATCCCTGCTAAAACGCAGCCCTCCCAAAAGCCAGTGGCTCCAGAATACCAAGGCTGAGGTCATCCTGAGCAGTCAGCCAAGCTCCTCAGTCCACTCTGATTTGGTTTTAGGGAGTTCTGCCTCCTCCCAGTTTACCAATCTTCCTGAAGAGTTAGCAGAGTTACGGGAAGGCTTTTACCCTAGACCGTTTGATGTCAGACATGGCCCACTTGTCTGTGGTGGTGTTGGTTCCAGAGCGTCTCATGTTTTGGACAATGTGGGTGTTTCACTTGTTTGCCAGACACAAGCAACACCTGTGCATGGCAGAGGAACAGCAGCGGACAGATTGGTAGTAAGTGTTTTTAGCCAGCCTCAACAGTTCAGCTGCAACCAGTCTAAAGCAGCTTACTACCCAATGGAATTTACAGAGGCAACTATGGGCAATCAGTCACTGCAAGACTTTAACTATCAACACCAGGGTGGACTTCATCTCCCTCTTAATGCCCACCCGACCTCCACCTTCACTCCTCCTCCCAGGTCTCTTATACACTCCCAGAGTGTGAATGTGCGCTTTTCTTCCAACACTGCAAGTGGGCTGCTAACTAATGAAGGTCAAGGATTCAGGACCTCAGTCTCTGCCCAGCACATGGATCTACCTTTAGAATCTATGGGAGATGCTTATGGTTGTCATGATGATCTTTTTCTTAATTCCTCTAAGCAGTCAGAGATCTGCATGACTGGAGGAGGGACATATCCTGGAGAGGCAGGACGTTCTTCCAGGAACACACCTTTTATGGGCATAACAGACAAGTCGGTACGGGTGCACCAGCAGTACCAGCAGCAGGTTCCTTCTAGTTCAGCATCCTGCCTCAGCCTCTCTCACTCCTGGGCTGTTTCTTCAGTCGACACAATTGTCACGTCACCTAGCAAAAGCCCTACCAACCAGAGAGGCTTGGCTCCGGAAGCCCCATTATCTAATGCCTACTATAAATGTAGCAACAACAATGCTCACAACAGCCACCTCCACCTTGCACAGGTCCAAACGGACCTGTGCAAGGTGGTCCCTAGTAACAACCAATGGAATGAAGATTTGGGGCAAGTTTCAAGTCAGAACCCTTCCTATCTTGATGTGAATGTTGCCCAAACACTGCCGGTTAGCCAAAACTGCTCTGACAGGTCAGTAGAAAGGATTGTACCTACCTCTCCTGTCAAACCAAAAGGGCCCTTTGTTGAGTCAAATGTGTAAAGAAGAACAAAAAATAAAGGTTTAAAGGATCTCATCGGGAAGTGTATTTCAAGTTGGGGTTTGGAATTAATAACTGCTTAAAATAAACTATCCTCAGGAGTTAAAAAGTAAAATGCACAACTAAAATCCCAAATGGCACTCACTTTCAGGTTTTGGTTGGACAAGACTGCACTTTACTGGACATTGTCGCCAGTATCCAGCAGAATTCTGAAAGAGTCTAAAGTATATTCTAAAATTTTGAAGAAAATCATAACTCAAAAGAACACTTTCCCAGTTGCTGCACTGAAGTTCTACATTCAATATCAGTTTTTAAATGACCAGCACACACTGTAAGCATTTAATCTTGCATTGAAGTTTAACAACAAACAACATTTAACCTGGTTTGGTATATTCAGGCAGAGCAAGGAATGATTATTGGGGGAAAAAGAAAAGCAAATTCTCAATCATCAAAGCCACACAATGGTAGAGGAGTATTCTGTGAAATGGAAACAGTGGAAAAAACATAAAAATTTTTCTTTCTTGTTCATCTCCCTTATCTTTCACGCTTTTTAACAGAAAATAGCTCAGTATTACAGGGATATATTCACTAAAGTAAATAAAGCACTGCTGTTACCTTTTCCTGATGCAATGCCATCTGGAATGACATAAATAGAAAGAAGTGAGCTGTAAAAATTTTCATCAGCATCTCAGACCCAAGGCCATAGCTTCAGAAAGTTGGACAATGCATTAAAATTATTAAACACTACTTTGCTGTAAATAAAATGGTTTCTATTTATCAGATATTTTTCAGTTGTGTCTGTATTTAACTATACAGATATTTTATTTTGAAACTGAAATGTAATTTTGTTTGTGCTATGTGTGATGAATTTGTGGCATCTTACTTGGATAAAAAAGCAAATTTGTCTTTTCCAATTTGGTCAGTCTGTTCATGAGGCATGGCTGAATCAAAGTTATCAAAACGATGACTTCTCGTGCATGCTGAAGGGGCATGGCCAGGCCTCAAAGTTTACCCTGAATGGTCTATCTGACCCCTTTGACCTAATCAACATGAAACTGTGTCCAGATGTAACTTGGTTTCCAACACTGACCGTTTTCGGTGGAGCAAGTGGGCGTGGCGGCTTGGCGAAGTGACCTGTGATGCCATTGCCATACCTTCCACAGTTTCAAGTTGAGATGCACCAAACTCATTGGGATCGATCCTTGTCCACCCCCCAACAGGAATACGCAACAATATTTGGTGGGCACAGCCTAATTTCTCTACAGCACCCCCTAGAACAGGGGTGCCCAAACTTTTTGAGAGCAAGATCTACTTTTTCTCTCACCAGCCGCCTGAGATCTACCTCATGACACAACATAAAAATCGCAAATTAAACTCTATTGACTTATTTTATATGCAAATATACATAAGTTATAGCAGAAATAATAAAGTGACAGAAAACCTAACGCAGTTTCTTCCTCAGTGAGATTCTGACACTGGGAGCAGGTTACTGGTTTCTCAGTCAGAAGCTGGTTGCAAACCAGCAGGTGTCAGTCAGTCATGGTAGATCTGAAATTTGGTTTGATGACCTCAGTATGAGAAACTACAGACTGACAGGAGGAACCAAAGAGCCCAGTAAAAGTAAAGGCAAATCTTCTGAAGTCGGGATATAATTAATTTAATTTCACGTAATTTGTTAAAACTTAATGAAATATATTTGTCCTATTTGATGTTTGTTGTGACGTATCCTCCCAAACAAACGAGGTAATTAGTCCAAATTTGTCGTTTATTGAACGTTCAGAAACTACAGCGGGTGTGATGAGCCACAGCAAAGGTAAACAAAGGTAAAACAACCCGAACAGACAATCAACTCAAAACCACTCCTACCTTTTTACTCTCTGTCTCTTTGTCGTTTAAGCACACCCGTTGCCGTGGCAACCGCTTGCACCCCCGCAAGCCGAGCAAGGATTACATTAAAAACACAACATTCAGTCCGTTACAATATCATGTTTCCAGGCTTGATATTTATTTCTCGATTATTAATAAGCCTCTCATGAACACGGCGGTGGTTGAGTGGCTAATTTAAACTCCTGCTCTGCTCGTCAGTCGGTCTTTGAGTCCCCTTAATTTTTTTTTCTTTTTTTTTTTGTTAATGGGACCGAAAGGCACTGAATTGCGCAACACCTTGTTGAAAAAAAAATTACTGAGGTTATTCCTTTTA
>NW_015116048.1:19178-19780 GCF_001443285.1 Poecilia latipinna
TTAAACACCCGCTCCTCTCTGTGAGAGGCTTTTTTGTCCCCTTCTTTTTTTTTTTTTTTTTTTTTTTTTTTTTTTTTGTTAATGGGACCGAAAGGCACTGAATTGCGCAACACCTTGTTGAAACAATAATTACTGAGATTATTCATTTTAACATGTTTCGTTGACTTTTTATAATTATTCCTTTTTAATGAAGCTACAAACGTTTAGATCTTAGTGAATATTTTTGATAAGCCCGTCAGAAGAGGAAGGGCTGGTCTCAGCGTCCTGGCGCCGTTCAGATGGTCATCTGCCGAGATCGACTCAAAACCTTTCTGCGATCGACCGGTCGATCGCGCGACGTATTGGGCACCCCTGCCCTAGAATATTTTAAATGATCAGCGTCAAGCCATGCTTTAACGCAGAATTACGAAACTTGGTACACATATCTTGTCATTGTCAAGAACTACAAAAAAGTCTCTTGGAGCCATGGTCCAAACCCAACAGGAAGTCAGCCATTTTGGATACATTGTATCTGGTCAAACTTGTCCTACAGCTTATACAGACTTCAGAATCACTCAGCAGAGTCTTGAGGCATTGAAGGTCAAAAGTTATCCTACGATTTT
>NW_015116048.1:24995-28022 GCF_001443285.1 Poecilia latipinna
TCACATTTTATAGTATCATGTAGCGTGGGGCGCTGGTCTTGGTCTTGACTTGGTCTCGATACGCTCTGGTCTTGGTCTCGGGTTAGGTGTTCTTGAACACAACACTGATATGTTTATCTATCAGCAATATTGTTATAAGAGGAAGTGTTTATCATGTTGTCAATTCTGGGAAAAGATGGGACTGAATTTTACACACCAAACATTATTATGTGGACACAAACTGCACAGACCTGTCTTTGTTTTTAGGTGACTTTGTGATGTTGCAGAGTAATAGTTGCTGATGTTTCTCTCTTTGTAAAGGATCTTTGATCACCAATTCATACTGCTCAGGAGCTCCCAGTTGGGAAAGCTGTGCTTCAACACACAGTACAGCTAAACTGAAACTGTCCAGTCGGAACACTTCCACTCATTATTAGTGAGGGACTAAATGCAACAACTCACTTGAACAGTGATATGCAATGTTCCCTCTAATTTTTCATGTGTCTGGGCATACACAAAAGCTCCCTGAGCACACTGAGGACCACTGTGAGCAACATCAGATGTGCACGCTGTAACCACACACATCACACCCGTTCAAAATCATAGCAAGTTACATGGCTTATTAAAAGAATCAAATCACAGCAGCAATTTTTGTTTAATTAGTTTACTTTTAAACAAAAGTAAACACTTAAAATGAAAGACAACAATCTTTCTTTCATTTTAAGTGAAAGCTCACTTGGTACTTTGTCTTCGCTGCATGTCTTGCAGAGTAGACCTTTCTCACTCGAAAAAGAAAAAAACTCACCCAGTTTCACCGCTTGTTCTTCTATTTGCACATACTCAGACAGCCATTCCATCCTAAAAGAACCGCATTTCTTTTTTACTTTGTCTTGGTGAGCGGATGTGTCGCTGCCCGTCCGTTTCGCCATGATAAGGGGTTGAGTTTCTCAACTCCACCGCACTGTTGTTAGCAAGCTAACCTGCACGGCGCGTATGTGCAGGGCACATAGAGCTATCAACGCTATGATTGGCTGCATAGCATAATTAAACCGTATCGTATCATTGGCTGAACATCTGTCACTCACTGCGTTACATTGAAAAATGGTACGGAATAAGACATTATTGGTCTAATTTAATATATTAGATTCGGTCTAATATTAAATATTAATTAATACGTTTAGGTGGATTTTATTTTATGCGCTGCATAGATTTTCTTGTGCGCTGAGACTGTGCGAGCAGAGTGCGATTGCGCAGGCGCGCAGCTTAGAGAGAACATTTGTGATATATATATATATATATATATATATATATATATATATATATATATATATATATATATATATATATATATATATATATATATATATATGTGTGTGTGTGTGTGTGTGTGTGTGTGTGTGTGTGTGTGTGTGTGTGTTAACATACTGCCACATGTCCATGCTGTAATAAAATGTGATCTGCAATCTGACTAGTGATGATGGTCTTTTTTTTATCTTTAATATAACTAATAACTACCCCTAATCCAGGGGTTCTGTGTTTTGTGTGTGTGTGTGTGTGTGTGTGTGTGTGTGTGTGTGTGTGTCTGCTCTGTCTATTGAAACCCCTGGTCAGTTGGAGCAGAGGGCTTTTCAAACTGATATTCTGCTAGAGTTTCTTTCTCCCTGTCTCAGTATGCACACTAAGTATGAGGGTCAAAGACACCATGCAGGTTATGGTCTCTATTCTTTAAAAAATATGTTCTACTCTCATGTCTTCACTAGGTTTCAGAGAGCTCAAACTTAAAAAGTAGAGTTTAACTATTGGAACAGTCTCAGATTCATTAAGACAGCAGGGTGGCCACAAAATTCTGTAAATGTTAATTTTCATAATTTACAATGAGAAAATACTATCTCATTGTATAGTGAAGTCCCTTTAATGGTATGTCCCAGATAAGCCAATAATGCATTATATATATGAACAAACATGTTGGTTCAAACTCCACGTGGACATTCTTCAAAACAACAAATTAAAAAACTGCATTTGAATAAATGTACCATATCCTAAATTGCATTTAAAAAGTCAAGTCATTTCACACACATTTTATTTTACATAGTGAGATTAGAATTTCTTTTTGAACAATTACAATGTTAAGTGAAACATCGAGATTAACAACATTCAGCAGTGGAAATTTGGCAAGACTCTGTGAGGCAGAGAGCGTTACTGGTTATTCTAATCACAAATGAGCTTTATCTACTAATTGTGTTTCATCAGAATACACATGTAACATTTACAAAGCAGTGACCACAGAGCCAAAACATAATTACAGGGAACTTTCAGTACAGCATTCAAGTTTAGAGCTTTAAAAGAGGAATAACTGTTTCAGTTAAATCTGACTAAAAGTCACATGATGCAAGAAGTTTCAGGTTTCCTCCAATGCTGTTAATGGTTACTTGGCACACACTAATTTCCATAAACTGTGTTTGAATTTCTGTGACATATATCACATTCAATGGTATGTAGTATTGAAAAGACAACCCTTAGTTTAAAGGTGTCAACATATGGTGGCTACTGATATTACAAAGTTTTAAAAAGATGTTTTAAACTTGAAAGTGTTTCAATAATACCATTCCTACAAAGTAGTCATAAGTGAAACATGTTCAATGGATCCCATGTAGCCATCTTTAAAATACGCAGATCTTGAAGTTAGATTTTATAAGACCATGTTGCATATTGTGCATCTATTAGAGCATGAAACACAGAGCTTTTTCCTTCTGTTCAAACATTTATAATCATAAGGTTGGTTTCAATAAATTGTGTTGACTGTCCACCCTCAGCCCATCCACCCTCCATCCTCTCTTTCATTTTTCCATGTCTCTTACCCAATGCTTACTCCCCTCTCTAAAATTATTGGAATAAAGGCCAGTGAGAGCCAAACTAGTTAGATTTTTGTTACATGCAGTGGTGGCTGCATGTAGGACTCCTCTCCCATTCCAGGTTGCTGCTGAGCTCCCGCAGGTTAAGCAGGCCCAGCTGGGTTCACTCTGCTTCTTGATTAGCAGAGTATAAAGC
>NW_015116048.1:32457-33016 GCF_001443285.1 Poecilia latipinna
GAAATCAATTAATTTAAAAAATCCTTTCTGAATATCATCTCATGGTCTCTGAACTAAATGCGTCTTTCTGACCGGGAGCTGACAGCATGTTGAAGACTTATGGACCGGACGCTTTGGAGCGTCTGGTTAGGAAGCGCCTTACAAACCTTTGGTTGAAATGGCGCGTTAAATTCAAGTCTCCATTACAGACCAGAGAAAACTAAAGAGAATGCAACGTTGTGTTAATCCATTTGAGGAGCTGGCAGTTTATCTTGAGGAAATAAATGACGGTACAAAAGTTAATTAGACTGTAAAATGCGCAGTCCGCTGCTCAACCACTGCGGACGCGGCGGATTTTTCTGCAGACCGGGAACCAGCAGGAAGTGCGTTCAGACCCCAGCGGGTGAAGTGACATTAATTTAAGTGAAGTCGCTTAGATGTAGATACATTTATCTGCTTAATTTGTGATGGGATCTGGATTCACGGTAAATATTAGCTAAACCACATAAAATGCGACTAAATAGCCGATGTTAATATGAGTGTAATTTCACGGATAAAAACAGTACATGACCGATTTTTT
>NW_015116048.1:37247-42234 GCF_001443285.1 Poecilia latipinna
CGCGGGCCTTGAGTTTGACACATGTGGTATAAAGCTAGCTGGGAAACTGATCTCAGTGCCTCTTGGCCAATTGGGCAGTATGTGTGCTGCAGCTTTGTGGTGCTGTGATGGTGGATTTGTTGTTTGCTAGAAATCCTGGTTTTTGTTGTAATTATCTGCTTTTCCTTTAGGTTCTCATCTTCACCTTTAAGATTTCTTTAGATTATTCTTTAACTATACCCTCAAAAGAGGGTATAGTTAAAGTTGTATTCTTTGCTATATTTGCTACAATATATATTATTTAATTGTACATTTATTTCCACAGACACTCCACAGAATGGGAGTCACATTTGTGACAATCAGAATCTTCAGAAACATCTTGATGTCCGTGATGAGGACAGAGATGCAACTGTGAGTATCTACCATTTTAGAATGTTGATATTTTATGCTTCAATATTGTTTATGTACATAATGTAATTATGCTATGTATTGACAATGCACAAAAATGTTTTCCAGCTGCATCCAGGACCTACTGCCAGTCATCCAGAGAAGCAGCTAAGATTTATTACTAGAGATGTCACAATTCCTTGAACGATTAAAGTACTGTGATTTATTAAAATCCATCAAAGCAAATTATCTGCCTCAGAGTTTGTTGAATTATGTTTTACTATTTATTACCAACTGCTTTTAATTCTTTTTCTTTCAATTGTTTTCTTTTTTCATTAAAGTTTTTATTTTCTGTAAGAATGTTTTAATATAATGCAGTTTGTTTTAATGTCTTATGTGTGCATACTAAGCTGGAAGTTGCCAAACATTTTCACTGTAGCTCATAATAATTGTCTGTCTGTATTAACAGCTGATGGAGGAAGGCAGAGAGTACTGGCAGCAGAGGAGGTGGATTCTGGGAGGATGGCAGTGATGAGGGGGTGTCAGGATGGACTGTGGTGAGATTGAGACCCCAAGTTGCCCCAACCAGGAGCTCAGACGTCAGGCCTGTCCTGAACGCAGCATAATGTTGGATCATATTTGGAAAAAAAAAAAAGCACCACCCGATGGTCCAGAAATGGACAAGCATTTATGTCTTATTTCTTATTTTGTGTGCAAACAGAAAAAAAACTTCAGTGCCTCATTTATGTAACTCATATGAACATGTTGCATATAAGCAATATCAAATGAATGTATTTTAATACAGCATTTATTTTTTATATAGATTTTTTTAAAATACAGTATTAAAAATATTAATGATTGGGGCGGGGTTTACTTGTAAAGACAAGTGCTGTCCAGTGGGCACACATCAACCAACCAATCACATGTCAATGATCTGTGATGTCATTGTTTTTCATCCAATGACTGAGAATCCACGTGGGTCTGCTGAAGCGCCTTTGCATATGCTAGGCTATTCGTATGCTAAGTAGAGTCGTTAACACCTCCCGCTCCCCATCGACAGATTTCGATTCCGGTGAGTGAAAATGCAAACTGTCGATTGCTGTCAGTGTCTGTCGCTCAGCAGCTGCGTTCGCGTCAGAATACAGAGTCAAAAATCCCACTTTTGCAGTGAATGAAGAGACAAAACCAGGCCTGGTTTTGTCTCTTCATTTTCCCTGGTTTATTTATTGTTACAGCTTGTTAAAACTTTGGAGTAGCTGATTTCTATGAATAAAGGGAAATAAATGGCTTTTTTGAAATTCACCTTAAATGCTCCTTTTTTTAGTACCAACGACTGTTGCTATTTTCACAAATGTAGTTTATGATAAATGCATATTTCAGTCATTCTGTGTGATGAATATAGATTAACATTTACATTCTGTAGCACAAATACACAATTTTAGGTAAAGCTAGGTAGCTGGGAGGAAAGTGAAAATAAATTAGTTTTGTTTTCAGGGTAGAGAAAATCATAACTACTCCCTGTTATTTTATACTTTGTAAAAATCACAGCTTACACAAACATTGTTTATATGAGAAAGGCCTAGATGTGTCAGTTGGAGCTTCAGGGTGTTGATGGCACCCCACCCTCAGTCAGGTTCTTGAAGTGGACAGACAGAGACTCTTCCTCAGGATTTGGGGGACGTCTGTACTCCTCCCTGGTGATCAGGTAAACTAGCAGCACCCCATAAAACAGCAGCAGGATCCCCAACATGTTGGCCAGCACCCCTTCTGGGGCAAACAGAGAGTACGTATCCCTGTGAACAGAAATAAAAACTATAATAGTGAAGATGGCATGCAGTAACGCAGCAACATTATATCCTTGCATAAGTTTTCATGTCCTTTTAACTTTTCCACATATCACATTAAAACGACAAAGTTTTACCTATTTTATGTCATAGACCAACACACCATCATACATTAGTGTGAAGGTCAGTGATACATTGTTTCAGGGTGAAATTAACTCCTCCCGGTGGGATGTGCCTGGAACACCTGACCAGGGAGGTGTCCAGGGGGCATCCTTACCAGATGCCCGAGCCACCTCAACTGGTTCCTTTTGATGTGAAGGAACAGCGGCTCTACTCTCAGTCCCTCCCGGATGGCCAAGCTTCTCACCTTATGGCTTAGGGAGAGCCCAGACACTCCAGGGACAAAACTCATTTTGACCGCTTGTCTCCGTGACCCTCGTTCTTTCAGTCATGACCCAAAGCTCATGACCATAGATTAGGGTAGGAACGTAGATTGACCGGTAAATCGAGAGCTTCACCTTTTGACTCAGCTCTTTCTTCACCACGACAGACCAATACAGCACCAGCTTCACTGCAGACCCTGCTCCAATCCGTCTGTCAATCTATCGCTCCATTTTTCCCTCATTTGTAAACAAGAACCTGAAATACTTAAACTATTCCACATGGGGCAGGATATCCTATCCGACCCGGAGAAGGTGCTCTACTCTTTTCCATTTCAAGACCATGGTCTCGGATCTGGAGGCACTAATCCTCATCCCGGCAGCTTCACACTCGAAGCTGTGAACTGCTTCAGTGAGAGCTGTAGATCATAACTTGATGAAACCAGTAGACCACATCATCCACAAAAAGCAGAGATGTGAGTCTAAGGCCACCAAAACGGATCCCCTCAACACCTTGACTGTGCCTACAAATTCTCTCCTGTGCAAGAAACGAGTACTTTATCAACAAGTACATAAAATGAAAAGCCACTCTGCCAGGACAAAGCCGTTACTTTAAAAGAAAAATAAAAGGTAGATTAATTTTTGCAACGCAAACAGGAACAAGACTTTTGTTTTTGGAGACATGTTCTGTGATCTGATGAAACAAAAATTGAACTGGTTGGCCATAATGACCATAGTTATGTTTGGAGGGAAAAGAGGAAGGCTTGACAGCCTCAGAATGCCATCCTGATTGTGAAACATGTGGGTAGCAGCGTTATGCTGTGGGGCTGTTTTGCTGCACAAGGGACTGGTGCACTTCACAACTTAGATGGCATCATGAGGAAAGAATGTGGAAATACTCGAACAACATCTCAAAACATTAGTCAGGAAGTTAAAGCTAATGTTTTTAGCCCTAACTCTGTGGCTAAAGGAAGTTAAAGCGGGTCTTCCCGGCTAATGGCTAATTTAAGGTCTTCCATTTGGAAAGGGCTCAAACCTTCCCTAATCCTAACCCTTGGGAAAAAAAATAAAGACCCATTTGAGGTCTTCCAAATGGACAATGACTAAAGCATATCGCCAGACTGGTTTCAAGGTGGCCATCACAAAGCCCTGATCTCAGTCCTATCAAAAATTCATGGGCAAAGCTAAAGAGGCGTAAAAGAATAAGGTGGTCTACAAACTTCTCTTAGTTCTACCAGTTGTGTCAGGAGGAATGACCATTGTTAGGAGTGGCCATAATTACTGACAAGCTTCTCAATTATTGTGAGAAGCTTATCCAAAACATGTACTCAAAGGCAATGGTACTAAATACTCGTAAAGTTTAAATAAACTTTTGACTTTTAAGAAATTAATAAACACTGCCGTAAAAATTCTCTCTCACACATTACTCTGGTATTTGGCAAATAGAAAATTTTTTTGATGATCCTAATTGACCTAAACTGAAAAAAATCCATATGTGTAATTTTATTTAGTGTATGTAAGCTTCTGGTTTCAACTGTCAAAACATATTATTTTTGGTTGCTTAACACATATTTTTGAGCAGTTTGTTGTAATTTGATATTTGGGTCTCTATAATTACTACATTACCCGCATTAGATCTTTAAATAATATTTTATCCTATTCAAATATTTAAAAACATCTCTTGCTTTTAAATATTGTGTGTTGCACAAATCTTTAACACTTACTCCCCCTGCAGGTTTTACCCGAGGCGCTCTGGGGTTGTCATGCAAACAAAGCATCTTGTTTATTTGAAAAAAAAAAACAAACAAACAAAAAAAAAACAACAACAACCTTCTATAATCAAAGACAGCAGTTACTATAATTGGCACATACCGACAGAGACTTACGTAATGCTGAACAGGAGTTTCTCTGTGATGCCAAGCAGGCTCGTCCCTATGGCCATGACCAACAGAGTGAGGCCACAGAACACATGGATAGGGAGGTATGTGGCTCGTAACCATGATGATGCAACAGGAAAAAGGAAAAACAGCAAACCTAACACCCACTGGGACAAACAGACACATAAATAATAAGTCTGCTTTTCTTTTAAGCTGTATTGTATGTAGGCCAGTGCTTGGCAAAAACATTCCTGAATATTTTCATATTTTGTGATGACACAACCAAGAAACAAATTTTTTTTATTGTGAAGTGGAAGGAAAAAAATCTTAAAAATGTGTTGGATTCAAGCACTTTAATAATTTAGGGCAATAACAGCCAGTAACTATGTAGTAGTTTTTATTCTAGTTATGAACATAAATACCGACATCTTTTGCCCATTAGTCTCTAAATAAATAATTTAGAAACATTATTTATACATTACATATAAATAAATAATTATATAAATGTATATATAATTACCAGTGACGTGCGGTGAGGTTCACTGCTGGTGAGGCACTGACTTATGACTTAGACACCACA
>NW_015116048.1:47331-47684 GCF_001443285.1 Poecilia latipinna
CCCGGGAGTTTGGTTTCAATATTCTTTCCTGAAAACTTGCTAAGCCTGGTGGTCAGGGCACCGAGGCGGTCCACCAGCGCTCCACCGTGTTTTTTATTTATTTATTTATTTTTTTATTAAAAGATGTTAAGTAGACAGGAAAAGTAAAAATATTACTGGGTAATTAATTATATGTTACAGGAAAACATCGTCAGTGAAATGCTATGAATATCAGTTATTTGCATTTCTGTTTAATCCAAATTAGGTCAGCTGCTCCATCAGGCACCTCAGGTCTTCAGGGGCCCCATAAATGCTCATATTTTAACGCAGACTAACTAATATATAAATGTAACATTTGTTTATTGAGATCATCA
>NW_015116049.1:0-582 GCF_001443285.1 Poecilia latipinna
TGATATCTGCAAAGAACTTCCTGTTTATTCACTTCCGACGAACCAAATGCTCTTACAAACGGCTGGAAAAGCTAAACTTGCTACTGTCAAACCATTTTCAATATGAAAGTGGCGCATTTTCAAACATATTTTTTTGTTTTCTCTATTTTCATTGTTTTATTAAACTTTCAAATTGCTACATAAGTCAGGGACGTTTTGACTAGACAGAATACTAATTCAAGATATCAATAATGTCATTCTGACTAGTCGGAATGTCAATTTAAGATATCTTAAATAGAAAAGCTGTGTAATTCAAGATATCTCGAATTCATTTCGAGATATCTTAAAAGGAATTTTGACTAGTCAAAACTACATTTCTCCTATCCAAAAATACATTTAAGATATCTTGAATTATGGAGTAATTCGAGATATCTTTAATTAGAATTATGACTAGTCAAAACTAAAATTGAGATATCTTGAATTTACTTTATGACTAGTCATAATTCAATTGTAGATATCTGAAATGTGTATTTCAGATAGTCAGTAATTCATTTAAGATATCTTGAATTGAAGTCTCCATACAAGTCAATGGTAAATCTGACG